>NW_015552618.1:399747-427998 GCF_001515605.1 Sinocyclocheilus anshuiensis | reverse complement strand
GCCATCTGAAAGCCCGTGATGATAATTTTCTGCTGATTACAGAACCGGCATTACTATCAAAATGCGCATGACAATCGCATTCGATTAATCGTGCAGCCCTAGCTGTTACTCATATTATTTTTGTGTTGCTGTCTGCTCTAGCTCCCTCCCTCCCTGTACAATAAGTTAATGTGAATATCCATCTCTGCAATTTTTTTTAATGTAACTTTACAATCGATATTGATGTCCTTTAGCACAGTATTCTGAATGGTAATAATAATGGGGTGCTACTGAGCCTAACAGATACTAGCAGTTTAATACTCAATTAGGTTAATAAAGACAAAGCTATCTAGTGTATTTACAGATGAAACTGACCTGCACTTGAAGCCCTGAACAGGTCAGTGATGTTGCTACATTTCACTGCTTCTTCTGTCCGCTTTCTCTCTTTCATCGAGTCCCGCGCATCGGTTCTGTTCGGAATCGTTTGACGGAAGTGCGGAACAGACGTGAGCCGATTCGTGTAGCGCAGTGCTGCCAGTCAAGACTAACCGATTTATGATTTATTATCGATTTATTATCGAATGAAAAAAATCGGAAATAATCACTTTGATAAATTGAGAAGGCATACATATAAAATAATAATAATAATAATAATAATAATAATAATAGCTAAAAAAAGCCCCCGATGGCCAGTCCGGGCCTGTCTTGAGGTGAGGGGTTGTTGAATTATTAGAAAATAATGCAGAGGTGGTGATTCGGTTGTGATGTGATTACTTTATGCATGACAATACATTTCACTGCTTCTTCTGGCCGCTTCTTCTTTCATCGAGTCCCGCGCATCGGTTCTGTTCGGAATCGTTTGACGGAAGCGCGGAACACACGTGAGCCGATTCGTGTAGAGCAGCGCTGCCAGTCAAGACAAACCGATTTTTGATTTATTATCGAATTAAAAAACTGGAAATGATCACTTGGTACATTGAGAAGGTATAAATATAAAATATTAATAATAATAATAATAATAATAATAATAACAAAACAAAAAAACAGGGCAGCAGGCCAAATCAGCCACCAGGCCACCGGGAATTCTCCCAGTGCTCCCGATGGCCAGTCCGGGCCTGTTACACAGTTTAATACTCAACATGAGAGAATGGGAACAGGGCTATTTATATCAAACAATACAGGTCACATGACAAGAACCAACCAATGAGAGACAAGACACATGACAAAGACAACCAATAAGAACATGACACATGAACCAGAGAACCAATCAGAACATGACACATAGACTAGGCAGGAATACATAAAGGCAAGGGAAGCATGACACCAACAGGGACCATGACTAAACTCCAAATAAAAGACATGAAAACATGAACATAAAAACAAAACCCACATTACAGGTGGATGGAAACCGCTAATGTTGACTGTTTCTTGTTTTCTTTCACATTGAAATGTGCCATTATATTAAAATGTAACGTATTTGGATTTATTTCGATTTTAAAGCATTGTTATATAGAACATTTATTGAGATTACAGGTTAGCATGCGATTGTCAGTTTATATCCAAATGTTCCCAAGGTTCCATGCATCCATGCACTGGTGTTGTTTGCTTTTCCATTTCTAATTGATTAGACAATTTTCATCTGACGGACTTATTAAACAATCACTTGCACTGAAGGAGGAACCATATCTAGGCACCAGAATATCATAGAGGTTTGAGGGTGGCCTCTTTTGACTTGGGTCAGTAAGAAATCACCTAGGAACCAGCCAGAATACCCTAGCAACACAATAACAACAAGTAACCCAGATCATCTTAGCAACGATATATGCAACTATTACAGAAATCTATTAGGCTACACTAATACTTCACTACTACTCTCTACTACTCTACTACACTTCGCTTAAAATTGTTTCCAATTTAATTGATATGAAAAATGAGAATATCATAAAAACTACTTGCAATTTGTATTCTTTCTTTCCTCATTTCCTCACAAGTTTCCATTGTATTTATTGCACATTTTCATACCGAATAAAAAAAAATGGTATGAAGCTCAGTTTTTTAATGCAGCTTTTGAAAAATGTATTCACACATTCTGGTGTTTCCATTCAGAATTTGTATGCAATATTCCAAAATTTGAATTTAAATATGTTTTTAAAGTCTTTTTAAGTTAAGTCTTTAAATTAAGTCTTTCCTCAGACTGTTTAATGCTGCTCAGAGGTGGCATAAAACGTTTTGTCTTGTCCATAAGGCTCAGATTTTAAAAATGAGTGGGGTGATGTGAAAATGGTTTCCACAGACCTTGAGGTCCATCCTACATAATTGTGTTTTGGCAAATAAAATATTTTGAAGAGCTAAAAAGCAGTATACTTCTGCGATGGCTTTAGGAAGTGTGTAACCTAACTTTGTGCACACACTAAAAAGCTGACCAGTCTTGCCACTCTGTTTGCATGTGTTTGCATTGGTAATTTCCTGCATCGCGGGCAGCTTTAGTGTTGAATGCAACAGCCTGCTAACAGAGATGACGTTTAGACAGCAGTGAGGAGTGAGTCATCGCTCACATGCTGATCCAAATAGCTCTGGCGCACACATACAAACACAGACACACATGGAGCCAACATAACTCTTGTCCGATAGTTTATATCCATGCACTTGTAAATCCATGTAGTTTAGACTGTGTCATTGCAGCACTTTTAACTTTTAGATTCATGCACTGATGAGTCCCTGAAGGCTGAAGGTAATGAGATCAGTTTTTCACACAAGCAGGGGTTTGATTGACTGATTATCTCGTTTATAAGAGCCAGTTGTCTTACAGTCTCTCTGCTGGAAACTGCCGCTTTCATGCTCTACTGATAAACCTTCTGACATATTCTGTTTCAGGACACTTTGTTTTGTGTCGCAGAGGTGCAAGATGCAGATTACAGTAGATAGTTGGAAATCAAGAATTTACCGTTCTTTTTAAATTGTATTTAAAACTGGAGTATGCCACTTTGTTGGCATACTCACATTAGTCTCGTGTAGCCAGACCTTCAGACTGACAGCAGAAGGTCTGGGAACCTTGGCATATTTGAATGGCTAAGGCCCGCCCAAGTGGCCATATGACTAACAAGTAAAGCAACCAATCATGTTTCGTTTTGTGCCACGTCATGTTTAGAGGCATGGAAATGTCCCCACAATAACAGACTGGTGTGTATAACTCTTTCTATGCCACAAACTTTAAATATTTCACATACTTTTTAAAATCCAGCATTTAGTTGATCCTTATAAATGGTCATCAGAATCAGAATCAGAATGAGCTTTATTGCCAGTTATGCTTTCACATACGAGGAATTTGTTTTCATGACGGAAGCTTCCGCAGTGCAACACAATGACAGCGACAGTACAAAAACACAGATAATAAAAGAAGAATAAAAAAATAAAAAACAGAACAAGTAAATAAGAAATAAAAATATATAAGTTTCGTCACAGGTGTAAACACAATGTCTGTCATTCTTTCATGAGGGGGTCACGGCATCACGGGTTGGGGTTATTTTTGGATAAGCAAGAAACAAAGAAAAAAATTAAAGCACAGAGAATGACAATGCCGTGAAGGGTTTTTGATATAATTTTATGTGTATGTATCTATAATCTCTAACGTTTCGGTCCGAAACGTTTGTGTCTTTTCCCATCAGTAATGAATGTAAAATAAAGCGAAAAAAGAACACTGTTACTCGTGAGTGCGGATCATAATTTCCTATACTAAGTAACTTAATAGATTGACGCACCAAAATAAAAAGATCAAGTAACGGAAGCAAACGGCGTTGTTAATGTGTATGTATCTTAAATGCAGGGAGACGTGAAAGAGGAATCATTCACGCGCTGTCTAAAACACGACTCTATGCTTGTGCACGCCGAGTGTGTGCAAGAACAGCATGCGAGTAATGAAGTTATCTTTCATTTCGTTTAGTTTCGTCTTGTGGTTTAGCTAATTAACCTGCAAATCAGATGTGTGCCGAACAGTGGGGTCTGTTCTGTACGAATCACGGATCAACTGCACTCCATTTAACCCCTAAGAACAATCTTTCATTTACTAATTTAACATGAAATAGTCAAATTGCTACTCCATATCAATCGCATACAACGAAAATACAGAATAATTAGAACAATCATTACCGCGCAATAAATAATATACTGTAGTGTCATATTGTCAAGGATTCATCACAGTCACTTCAGTCACCATCCAGGATAATTACCCGATCACAGTCACCTGAGTTCTGATCACCCGCACATAAGCCTATCTATACACATTTTTCCCAGAACATTCTTGTGACCCGGTAGCAATTCTTCCATGGCCCAGTAGTGGGTCGTGACCCGGTGGTTGGGGACCTCTGCGTTAAAGAAAGCGACATGGAAATCCTGTATAATTCAACCAATCTACAATCTATAATATTGCCAGCAGCCATATCACCCTGCAGCCCAAGGGTCAGGGAAGACTGATTGCCCACTGAAGAATATAGTGATGGGGACACTATACTGTCAAAAAGCACCGTCCTCTAAAGCAGCGCAGCATGGCCTCGCCCCCTCCTCTCCACCTGTAGCTGGTGTGTGGTGAGCGCACTGCACCGTTGTCCTGTGGCTGCCGTCGCATCATCTAGGTGGATGCTGCACACTGGTGGTGGTTGAGGAGATTCTCCCCTTCTGTGTAAAGCACTTTGAGTGCCCAGAAAAGTGCTATATAAATATATGGAATTATTATTATAATTATTATTATAATCCAATGATGTCTTTTAAACCCCTGAAGTGTTTCCAATTTTGTGTACGATATGCATCAGATGTTCAGCCAGCAGTCTGTGGGCGTGACATTTGAGGCTGAGACTATCATCAGAATAGCCGGGTTTCCATCCAAAGTTGCGAATTTAACTTATGCGCAAAATTGGAATATCGCATAAAACATTTGCGAACAAGCACCATTTCCATCCAACGAGTCAAAGAGAACAAAATTGTCACTTCCTGATAATCTGGCACTATAAATCACTAATAAAAGTAGGAGAATATACTGAATATAATAATTTTCATATATAATAAATTACCTGTGCCTCAGAGCAAGCAGACGAAACACAATGAATGCGGTCATTGCTTTCGGAGGTGGATGCTGCTGTTTGGGAACGCAGTCGTGTAAGACATTTCTGGTAGGCAATTAAACAGAGATACTTTGATGACAGACTTTGCTCGGGCATTTCCGAATGGCCATAACAACATTTCAGATGCTGTGGAATGATATCGGTCCATATGTTTTGCTGCCCCATAGCACAAAGTCACATGACTTTTTTGATGCGCTTGTAGGAATTTATTCACAAAATGCATTTCCATCTCCCATTATTTGCATTAACCCTTTTTCGCACAAGTCAAAAACCAGCTCAAGCGAGCGTAAAAACTTTTTGTCGAATTAAGGGATTTTTATTTGAAATTTGGCTTTTCCATCACTCATTTCTCATGCGATACTTCAAAATGCGCATTAAAATAGCGTGATGGAAACATAGCTGTTGACTACGATTACATGTACAGTATATCGATATATGATTCGGAATTTGGCGGTATTCTGATTGATACTGATTCATGAGTAACACTTTACAATAAGTATCCCATTAGTTAACATTAGTTAATGCATTAAGTAAGGAATAATTGACTACAGTCCATTTAATTATTTGGAAATATGCACACTTGAGGTGGTGATGCAGCCATTGTTTATTTAGCATTATTTTCTAATAATTCAACGGACTGGAGTCAACTTGTTGGAGTTTTAACTTCTTGTTATTTGCTCAGATCCTGTCGTTGTGGGTTTTGGTTCTTTTGCCGTTGTAAGCTGTAAGGACCTTTGAAATAGCTGAAATCATTTGGTGAAGTGTTATGGACGTGTAATGCGGTTGAGCCCTGCCTGGAACTACTTAAGCCGTGTGTTTCCCTGAAAATAATTGCACACCTTAGAATGTTCGTCAACCAATCAGATTCAAGCATTCAAAGACCTTCCTGGAACTACTTTAGTCATGCGTTTCCCTGAAAATAACTGCACACCTTAGAATGTTCGTCAACCAATCAGATTCAAGCATTCAACAGCCCCGTAGTTTAATTAGCATTATTATGCTATTATGTATGATGTTTTAAGAGTTCCTGTGGCTCCACTGTGATTGGTCACATGACATTTATGGCGCACGTGATTGGCTCATAAAAACCTGTAGCCCAGGGCTGCTTAAGTACATTGTAGACCCATTGAAACCAATGGAGCTACGATCAACTTATACGATGCTTTTGGGAAACGCAGCCCAGAACTAAGCGCCCATGATCAAGCTACTTTGTTGCTTAAATTCTTATTTTTTTTTTAACTTTTTTTCTCATTGCCTTCATTTCTCTTCCACGTGCATCCCTAATTTGCTATCACATTTTCTATTTCCCCTACTGTTGCTTATGTGTTTATGTATGTGTCTCATCAGCTTGGGTGTAATTCTGCTGCAAATTGCGTGAAGCAAGCATTTTACCGTCAGAGCTTTAATGCTATGACACCAAACGTGTGTGTGTGTGTGTGTGTGTGTCAGAGAAGAGAGCATGCCTGCACTGTCAGTCGCATTGGCCTCTTAAAGAGATAGCTCTGCTTTTCTGTCTCTCTCTGCAGTGCCGCCCTCTCTCCTAATCTCTCACTCACCTACTTTCTCTGTCTCTCTCTCACTGCGGCTCGTCTTTCTGCAGATCTTGCGTTCTTTCAGCCTGTGTGTGTGTGCGGGGCGGGATGGAGTCAGAGCAGGTTCATGTCGTGCTATCAGTGAGTCAGAATATTACAGTCTACGTTTGTCATTGAGACCGGCCTCCAGTTTGAGGCTTATCTAACTAAAACAGGAGGAAGACACCATAGAGAGGACTGGTATTCTGTAAGTCACAGCTTGGAGAGACTATAGTTTGTGTGTGGTTTGTTTTAGGTTCTTATCTGTCAATAACCCTGTGTGTTTTTTCTAGGCTGGTTTGGGGACTTTGTCTGTCATGCAAGACCTGAGGAGTGAATCGGAACGTCTCAATGAGGTCAAGGGCCATTTGGAAATTGCCTTACTGGAGAAACACTTCCTACGTAAGTACTGGAGGGATGTCTGTGCTTGTATTCTGTGTATGCTATATGGAATATAAAGCTGAACAAAAGTTGGGATGCCCTTTATGTATATGTACAGCATTTCATTCATACCTACAGGTTATGCAGTAGTAATAGTGGGTCCAGCATGCGTTGTATACCATGTCAAAAATTTACAGCGGTATGATACAATACTTTTCAATACCTGACCCAAATGACAATGTGCTGAGAAGTTTAATAGTAGCACTATAGCATACTTCCACAGTTTATTTTAATTTGTATGATTTATGAAGCCTTTACTATAATGACCATTATTCTAAAAAATACTTCTGGCCAGGGTGAAAAATTAATTAAAAGTACAAAAAACTGATACTGGAAATGACAAAAAAATGCACTTGATATTTAACAGTTTGTGGGGAAAAAATGCCACCATACTGAATTCCTTAAGGTTGGTTTTATAATGCTTGATATATTTCATGACATTTTATTCTAGGGCTGTCTTTTTTTAAAAAAGATTTGTTCAGAATTTCATTTAATTAATTCACTAGAGCTTTTGTCCTAAATTGATGAGATTTTCATGGATGAAAAATACCTTCATAAAAATGTCCCTGAAATTCTGTTTCAGAGGTCAAACATTTTATATAAACATTCATTACATACACAATTCTTACATTAGTTCTAACTCTGTATTCTTATTGGATGAGCCATACTTAAAGCCACTGTAAAATAGCCGATATATGAGTTTTGAAGAAGAATTTTCTTTATTATAAATATTGTGTTTCAATTTAAATCCAGGGCTCAGTAATGATTCAACACTTTTGTTTGTTCTCGAAGGTCTCAGTGCGTTCTCATGTAGGTAAACTATGTTAGATGTTATAGTCTTCAGTTTTGTGAATGGCCACAATTTTTTCTCTGTATCTTGACAGTGGGATTGTATTTATGTAGTTGGTTTAATGAAAGAGACACACTCATGTGGTCATTTTACCACATTGTTTAAGGCTTGTTCACACAAACAAACACAATTGGTGCAAACTAATTACAATTTTTACCCATTTTAGACTGCTTAGCCTGATCACCCTGAGTGTGTGTATGTGTGTGAGCTAATAATCTTTTAGATACTTGTGTATGGATGTTGTTATGAGTGAGCATTTGCTATCTTTTTATGCGACGGAATGTCAGCACTATGATAGTAAAGCTTAAAACACCTACATTAGGTACAAAATGTGCTTGCTGTAGTTCCCATGAGAAAAACTGCTTCCTAACGGAACTAAATAATGTCTTCGTTAAAGGAATAGTTCAGCCAAAAATTAAGCTTGTCATGTTAATCCGACTTTATTCTGCTGAAGAAATAGAAACCGAAGCTTTTTCAACTTTATAAAAAGATGTAAAAAAGCAGCATAAAATATGATAAAAGTCATCCACACGACTACATAGAAAGCCTTCTGAAGTCTTCATTGTGAGGAACAAACCAAATTCAACGTATTATCACTGATAAACAGTGAACTGCTGAAAACTGAATCTGATTCAGAAAATGTATCTGTTTTGTGAACTGGATCAACTGATTCACTGAAGAGATCCGACTGCATGATTCATTCACAAATAGGACATCACTTCTCTCATGAATGGCTAAAGAGAGCTTAGACTGTTCTCAGTATTTTCAGTGAATAATGACTGAAACATTTTGTATGGCTTCTGAAGACTTTAGTACATGACTCACATGGACTACTTCATTTATTGCTTTTATGCCATTTTTGAAGCGTGAAAGCATATATGGAAGACACATACTGAGAAAATATATACCTTGGCTAGAATATCCTTTGATTTGCTCTGGATTAAAAAAAAATACATCTGCCAAATGCATAAAATGTTAAATGCAATGTGTCTGTAAGAATTAGAGGTATAGACAATATAATTAGCTCAGTGTAAAAACAATAGATATCAAGTCAAGTCAAGTCACCTTTATTTATATAGCGCTTTTAACAATACAGATTGTGTCAAAGCAACTGTACAGCATTAATTAGGAAAATAGTGTGTCAATAATGCAAAGTGATAATAGTAAACTCATTTTTCAGTTAAAGGCAGTTCATCATTGAATTCAGTGATGTCATCATCCAGCTCAGTTCAGTTTAAATAGTATCTGTGCAATCAAGTCAACGATATCGCTGGAAATTAAGTGTCCCCAACTAAGCAAGCCAGAGGCGACAGCGGCAAGGAACCAAAACTCCATTGGTGACAGAATGGAGAAAAAACCTTGGGAGAAACCAGGCTCAGTCGGGGGGCCAGTTCTCCTCTGGCCAGATGAAACCAGCAGTTCAATTCCAGGCTGCAGCAAAGTCACATTGTGCAGAGGACTCAACTGACTCCTGTGGTCTTGTCCCGGTGGCCGTCTGAGACAAGTTCTTTACTGGGGATCTGTGTCTGGGGCTCATCTAGTTGTCCTGGTCTCTGCTGACTTTCAGGGCTGTAGAGGTCCTCTCTAGGTGCTGATCCACCATCTGGTCTGGATACGTACTGGATCCGGGTGACTGCAGTGACCATCTGATCTGGATACAGACTGGATCTGGTGGCTGCAGTGACCTCGGAATAAGAGAGAAAACAGACTAATATTAGCGTAGATGCCATTCTTCTAGTGATGTAGCAAGTACATCGGGTGTTATGGAAAGTAAGCAGTAAGCATATCAATAAGCAGTTTCTTCCATGACAGTAAAGACAATTAAAACATGCGTGTGTGGGGGGATATGATCATTGTGTCCATCACAGCGACAGTAAACACTGGAATGACATATGAACAGCAACTGAAGGTCATTAGTGAACAACACACAATCAGCTGTTATATAACCCTAAGCGTGCCACTGTCAGCAGACTCCCACACGCAGGAGAACCCACACATGAGCTCTGCAGAGGGAGTGAGACAGCACACACAAGCTACAGGAAAATGAATGGGAGAGAGATATAAAATATGAAGCAGGAAAAGGATTACCGAGGAAAACTGCTAGAGCATCAGGTGAAGCAGAATTATAGTCATGTCTGTGAGCTCTGATGTGTTTCCTTTCAGAGATGTAGCACACATATGTGAATGGGAGAATTTTGAATGCTAGAAATTACAGCGTGGTAGAACTTTGTAGTTGTTATGAATGGAAGTCTTGTCAAACAATCTAGAGTTTGTTCACTCTTGAACATGCATGACATTTGCTGGACCAGATCACAGCTTTTATGTGATTTGTGCCAAAGATTTTTATGAAAGCATTATTACTAGAGGCCGATACCATTCTTGTTGTTGCCGATTAATCGGCATGATAACCCATTGCTTTTGCGGGTTGCATCCAACCTAGTTATCATTATTGGTATAATCCACTATTGGTTGACCTCTAATTATTATGCAATTTTATTACAGATTTGATATATTTATTGAACTGTATCTTGTACTGAATCTTGATCAAAATTTTGGGAGATTTTGTTGATTCTCCATTTAACATAAGAGCTGTATCTGCTTGACTGGAACGTCTACAAACTGAAAAGAGCATGTATCTTTTCAGTTCACGCATTCCCTGGGAATTGAACCCATGACTTTGGCATTGTCCTTCTCTACTGCTTGAGCTACAGGATGTAATAAGATACCTGATAACAACAATAGGTCTTCTGAAGTAAGACTTGGCATGACATGTCTAAAGCCAACTTTTTTAAAAATTGAACCCAAGTTTGAATTGAATTGAACATGATTGAGATTTAAGCGTTTCAGAGGACAAGATTTTCTGTGCGTAATGACTTAAATATTGGACTGTTCATCACACAAAGCTATCGCCTCTTGAAATATAGAGTCCTATGGGCTGCATTTACAATGCTTTTACAGTGCTTTTCTGTCCTTTTTGGAGTTTCACATTGCAAATCACCACTATCCAAAATGACTTACATTTCCTGGAAGTTGAACCCATGATCTTGCTGTTACGAGCACCATTATCAATCAGTTAGGCTACAGATATTATTGATGGGAGTGTGTGTGGAACAGACGCTGAGTTTGACCCTCTGCTGACATCAATTCCCACATATGACTGAGAGTCTATTTTAAGTGTGTGTGTGTGTTTATCCCGTGTGTCCCGGGAGTCTTATAGCTCTGACCCATTTAACACAGCATTACCAGTCATCGCTGAGTAGTTGTGCTGACATCACAAACATTTCCTGTTACACTTTTGTCTTCAGTATTGTTTCAGTATTTTTCTAGAACTTAGATATATACACAAGTTTATATATAATAATATTTGATAATTGTGAATTTCCTTTTTTTTTTTGAAGGGGGATTATGGCTTCATTTGTTGCATTATATTCAAACAGAATTAGTCCATAAAATGTCTACAAGTTCAATTTATTTGTAGATACATTTTTTCTTATTTTTGTATGATAAATAATAAATGATGTCATTAATTTCTAAGGCCTATACTCAAAATATTACTATACATTATTCACATGTATCTAACTTAATACTGTAATTGAAACTATTAACATATTGCAATTGTAGCTGCTAGCCTGCTACCATACATTCATGCCTTTCAAACACATAATAACATAAAGATAACCAGTGCTTGGTGAACTTTTCATGCTTGAAGATATGTAAGATGGCATTCAAAATGCAAAATGTACACACTATCTAACAAATATATCATTAATAACTAATGTAGTTTTGTTGAATGATGTACTTTTCTCAGTATCAAGTAACACTTGCTTAATATTAGACATATGTATGAGGAAAATAATTCTGTATTTTGAGTTTACAAGCTACAGTCTGTGTACTACAGTGAGGTTATAGAATAAGAACCACAAGTCTGAGACCACTAATAAAGAAGGTTTCTATTTTTTTTCTAATGTAGTACATTTTATACATCTTATATTATCAACAGTATTCATGAATTTCAGAAGGTCTCATTATTTATTATGTATCACAAATTTCCTTTTTTGATTAGTGACCTACAAAGAGGTTTACATTACGTTTTGGTTCTTCGATTCAATGTGGTGTCAGACTTTTGAACCTCACTTTATATATGATGGTTTTCTGATGTGATTTATAGACATTGAGTCATGGCAGCATGTGTGTGTGTCTGCTGTAATGTCATAGTTCTATGTCCATTAGGGTTAAGTAATGAGATTAGGAGATAAAAAAGTTAATCGCCTTCTCTCTGGCAGCACATACCGAACACAAACAAAACCCACACATGAAAATGCTGACTCAACCATATAAATCAGACATATTTCAGTTTAAGCTATATTATTTGAAAATTGACTACATTTAAGCTGAATGCTAAGATTCAGAGTTGACATATTTATCAGAACTGCACACTGTTTAGATTTATGTACTTGTTTTAAAGTGCACGGAAGCTCAAATGTCTGGGACACAAAGAAAATCCAACCATGATTTATCTAAAGCTTTGGTTTTGAAAACCACCGTTCACAATATTCATAACACGCATGGGAATAAGTGTTACATAACAGTTCCTAGTGAATGCACATCAGAGCTGAGGATTCCTTTTCCTGCATTATTTACTCTCAATCTCCCAGCTTAACACCAGACTCTAAATTAGCTATTCTCTTTACTGTTATTTTTATCCCATGTTTTCTGTCTCGTATTTCCCTTTCCTCCCTCCCCAAAGTAGACATCAGGTTTTGTTTGGTTTGGTTTGGTTTCCAGAAAGAAATTAGAAAAGGCTATAAACATAATTTATATTTTTTGCCAAAATTGTTTAAAGGGGTCATGAACTGCCTGTGTTTTTTATTTTATTTTGTACTGTTCTATGAGGTCCACTTATAATGCTGTGAAGATTTTTCAACATCATAATTTAGAATAAGCTATTTTTTTGTCTTGTTTTTAACCCCCATCATCGGAACGCTCTGTTTGAATAGGCATGGCAGATTGTAGACTCGGACGTAAACGCCCACTGCTGTGATTGGCTAATAGTTGTGTATGTTTGACAGCGTACATTCCTCATAGATGGACGAAGCAATAGTGACCACGCAATGAAAACACACTTGTGGTGTGACGTTACTGTCAGATCCAGTATAGTCGGCACAGCATCTTCTTTTAGTCTCTTAAGAAAAAAGAAAATATTTTAAACAATGCTGGTAATCAAACAGTTGATGGTCCGCATTGACTTCCATAGTATTTCTTTCCCTACTATGGAAGTCAATGGGGATCATAACTGTTTGATTCTTCAGAATTCTTCAAAATATCTTCTTTTGTGTTCAACATAAGAAAGGAACTTATACAGGTTTGGAACGACATGAAATTTCATTTTTGGGGAAACTATTCCTTTAACACCAGCACAAGCAACTTTTGTTTTACACAATAAAAGAGCAACCAAACATCAGTAGAGTTCTGTTTTATATGACCCAAGCATTATCGTCCTGTGAATTTTGTAGTGAGTATGAATTTCACTGTAGAATGTAACAGTGCCCATCCCCTTTTTCAGCAGGATTGGTTCCTGAAGTATTTTTCCATTCATTTATTCCATAGGGATTTTTAAAAAGTCTTTGTTAAACGCCATGAACCAAGCCAATCAGTCACGAGGTGAAGCATAACAATAAAAACTTGAATTTGAAGCAAATAAGTATTTGAAAATTGTAAAAAAAAATTATAATAATAAATAAATAAATAAAAATGTTCAAGAATGAATACTTTACAGCTTTAATGAGGGAAAGAACTAGGATCCCATGAAACATTGTGAATGATATTAATCTAATAAAAAATGACAGAGAAATATAAATCAATTCATTATAAAATGTTTGGAGGTTGACTTGATTACGTCATTTGCAGTGCTCAATGGCAGTATACAGAGTTAAAGAGTGTTTTTGGCAAATTATGCTTGTTTTGAGACTGACTAGTGGGATTTTTGCATCATGCATCATGGGTAATGTAGTTTTTCACCAATAATTCCACTGTGAAACATGATTATTTCAAAAATTAATTGAAGTAATGCAGGCTGGCGGCTTAAACAGAAGCCAGTACCATCAACTAACAGCCTCATATCTCACATAACTAGGTCTAAAGGTTTATCGTTAAAAATCAATTTCCCTATGGAGAAAATGAATGCTGTTTTTGCACGACTGTTGCACTCTTTTACTATTGCTTACAGTTATCTTTAGTGATTTGAAAGAACTAAAGTTTGCATTATTTGTGCTACAGGCATTGTTGATGAGAAGTGTACAGTTACTTTTCTAAGCAGTCAGACTTGCAGACAATAAAATGGACTAAACTGAAAGAAGGACCCAAATCACATGTCAGTTTCAGAATATGAATAATCCCTAGCAACCACTTAGAACCTTTTAGTAACCACGTAACAATGCACTAGCAATATTTCAGAACACCTTAACAACTACATAGCAAAACCTGTCAATAGCCCAGAATAATCGTGGTGACTAGTTTTTTTTAGGGGCAAACACCTCTAACATATCTTTAAAAATGTAAAAATTTAATTTTCTCTTCATAAACTTCAAAGTGATGAAGCATTGTGGGTTGCTTGTCAGATTTGTCTCTTCATTGTTGCCTTGACTTATAATTAGTATGACAGTGGTGCTGCTGGCAGGAACTGTGACAGCCTGTAAAATATCAGCTGAAGAGCGGGACAGAATTAGGCCAGTGAGTGGGCCAACATTGATCCAGAGCTCTTTACACAGAGACTAGATAGACAGAAGAGAATAAAACAGCAGAAAGCGAAAACAAGGATGTTAAGAGAGAATAATATATGAAAATGACTTTCATTATACCTCTAAAAACTAAGTAGTCTTGGTAATTTGCCCCCCTGGAAGAGCCCCACACATTATAATGATAAATGCCACCAGAAGCCTGGTGGTTCAGATGGCCGCATTCTGCTGGGGTTTGCTGCTATATACAGAAACAATGTGCCAATGTCATTTCCCTCAGTACTCCTCCAATTTTATTCCTCCTAAACTCTGAGAGACTGTTTCTTATTTACTACACCCACACCCTCTCCTCCGCTTTCTCTTCCTTTCAGGCAGGTTACCATGGACAGCGGCATTCAATTAGGGGTTTATTGTTGCTCTGAAAGGCTGCCGCTGACTCAGAGAGAGAAAGCTTATGAGAAAGCTCTCAGAGGAACGAGAGGTTCACTGCTGTGAAAGGCAGCACACATCACAGAACAACAATACGCCAACCATGTCTCAACCCTAGGCTCGCAAATCTAAGAACAGTGTCTTAAAGATCTCACCATGAATAATTAAAGATGATGACAGAATAGTCCATTCAACCATTTACTATAGTTTACTGGAATATTGTTGCTTTGGCATTAAAAATTTAACTTAATAATGATCTCCTCAGTCTTAATAATGGATATCTCAATATCAGTCTCCAAAGTCTTCAAGTGCCAGACCCCCTAAAACCTAGACCAATACCAGACTCCCTAGTAGACTCAAAACAATGTCAAACTCTTAGGTCCCACTTTATATTAAGTAGCCTTATAACTACTATGCACTTACACTTAAATGAATCATTTGGTATGCACTTATTGTGTACATACATGTTTTTACATTCGTCTTATATTTTGAAAATGCCTGCATGTAATTACATCTGTAATTAATTTCTGTAATTACATTTATAGTTACACTGTTGACCCATCTCTTACCCCTTAACCCATACCACCAAACCTGTCCCTAACTTACCAGTATTTCACCTCAATAGCAGCAGAAGTGTTTTGCAATGCAATGTGAACACAGTAAGTACATTGTACTTATTTTTTTTGATGTAAGTACATATTAGTAAAGGCCAAATAATATAAAATGGGACCAACTCCTAAAAGACCTAAACTAATACCTAATACTCTCTCTATGGCCCCTGAAGTCCCAGAGCCACCTCAATACCAGATCTCCTCAGGCTATGACCAATTTGAGACTCCCAAAGACTCATACTATTACCAAAACTCTCTAAAGACCTAATACCAGATTCCCTAGAAGACCTAATATATAAGATCCCTTAAGGCCCAAACCAATACCAGATCCCTTAAGGCCCAAAGCCACTCCAGTACCAGACCCCTTAAGACTAAGCCTTTTCCAGACTCCCAAAGACTCTAGAGGCCACTAAATCCCAGACCAATATCAGATACAGATGAATACCAGTCTTCCCTAAAGCCCAGACCCACAACAATAACAGGCCCTCCCGCAAGACTCTGACAATAACAAATCAATAACAGACCTCCTAAGAGCAAGGCCAATACCAGACGTCCAAACACCAGATGCAGACCAATACCAGACCCCATTAGACCAAGACCCAAACCAGACACCCTGAGAGCCAGACATAGACAAGACCCCAAATGTCAAGATTCAACACCTAAACCCAAACCAAGACCTGTTTATCCAACACAATTTTGATTTATTTTCTTTCCTTTTTTTGTGCAAAATTTATTTAAAACACATGGAGACTTCTTACATTGGCTCAGTTGCCTTTCTATCCACCATTGGAACTGGATCTTCTGCCTTTGAGGTACAGGAAGTAACCATTTCCTGTGTACCCACAGACAGATGAGATACACCTCAGGAAGTTTCTTAGAAACCGGATGCTGGTCTGGAAAAGCAGAAAAAAAAACAGAAACTAACTGAACATGTTTGTGACAGCAACACTGTTATGAATAGGTGTCCAGTAGTGACTGGTTTTAATAAAGATATACCAAGCTATTTGAGCATGCAAATTATGAATGAAAAAAATTCAAATGGATCCATTTTTAACAACAGCCTGGTCGACATTACTTAACTTGAGTTATGCAAATGTTTGGACTGCATTACGTGGCCATGTTGAGTTTAGAAACGTCACTGTATTGTCTTTGTATTAGTACATGGCTCTATTTCAAACAACTTGCTGCTCAGTGTTGTGAAAAAAACTTACAGAATGTTAACAAAGTGCCAGAATGGGCCACTGGCTTTCTCGGGTGAATAGAGCTTTTGTTTCAACCTCAATCACTAAGGAACAGTAGTTTTCCTCTAGGTGCTTAATCCACCCGCAGGGTTTTAGATGCAGTCCACTGAGCTGCGTTTTATGATTGTTGTCAATGGTTGTAGTAGGCAGTAGTGGATACTAAACCTACATAATCTATTGGATGCCAGCTTCTGGATCCTACATGTCCTGCCATTTGGACTAGTTCACAACAGGCAAACTGGCCACAAGTATTTGTTGCACCAAGTTGCAACAAGACAAACCTCAAGGTGACTTTTGTTTGTGGATTTAGAAAATCACTGGGTGCTTGATAACTAAAAGCTACCGTACTTTGATTGGACATGAGGACTTAATGCATGGAGGCCTTTTCTCTCAGATATGGAGTTCTTCTGCGATGGAATCACAGATGACCTTAAAGGTAACCTCAGCCTAAGTACGTGGCTAACACTATTTTAGCCAAGTTCTTGATCCCCTTATTCTTGCTCAAAGAAATCATTTCAAAAAAGAAAATTCTGTCATAATTCACTCTCATGTCTAAGGAGAAATTCTTGACGACTGTGCTGGCCGCTCTTTTCCATGCAATTACAATGAATGGAGACCGAGGCTTTCAAGCATAAACAATGAACACAAAAAAGCACCATATAAGCAGCATCACAAATACCTTGTAAAGTTATTGTGAAAGATAGACTGAAATGTAAGTTTTCACTGATAATCTTCCTCTCCAGTGAGCATTTAACCACTATGACTGGATCCTTGAGTCAATGAGCCGATTTGTGGATAAAACATTTAGACCAGTTTGAATTACTTAAATTTCCATCTTTTTTCTGAGATAAACCTATCAAATACAGCAGACATGGTATTTTGTGTACAAGTTATATTGGTTAATTTTAAGATATATGTATAATGCTTTGAAATGAATAATTAAAAATTAATTCTAATTAACTGAAAGACCTGCAGTGCAATGCAAATTCTCTCTTTGAATTTCACAGAAGAAAGAAAGTTAAAGAAGGTTGGAACGATGAGTAACTAATGACCACATTTTTATTTTTGGATGTACTGTTTCTTTAAGTACACAAATCTGTATTACTAATTCTGTATCTGGAGTGGTATTTAGCTTCCGTTGCTTTTTAAAGGTGTAGTATTTAGGATAATTGATATACTTGTCCTGTGGCATCCACACATATTAACACACTGGCTGAGAGTTTGATGGTGTGTTGTGACAACACTAAAACAGGTCATGCCTACACAGCTATAGTCCCATGATGCAATGAAGTGTGACAGTATATCCAGAACAGCAAACCAGGCCACTGGTCAATGCTAATTACACAAGAAGAGACAGAATGACGGAGGAATTGATAGCGTTAGCAGAACATTCGTTCTGAGCTAACAGGGAGCTTGTTAGCTGTTAGCTTTGTTAGCTGTGTTGTTAGTATTTCTCCAGGCCAGGGTCATTTATCTCCACTGTGCTCGTAATAGGTTTACATGAATTGTTGCCATGCTTAGTAAGAGCACATGTAAGCTTCCTAAGACCAGAAACTTACAAGTGAGCGCTTGTGAACTTTGCTTTAGGTTGTGTTTGAGGTTGGTCAGCTCTTCTTCTTTGGGAAATTGATGGCATGCCCACAGTCTTTAAATTCAGCATCAAGTTGAGTAGCTGCTGTCTTTACATGTTGGCCGAACAGTGTTTTTCCTGTCTAAGTGGGCGTTTCTTGACAGGAATATGCTTTAAATCATACTTTATGCTGATGATCAGAGATGGGCTGGGACTCAAAAACAGGCCAGGACCTACTCAACGCAGCACAACCCAACTGCAGTTAATGCCCTGCTATAGTAGCCTTTACGTGCATAAACTTGCCAGCAGTATTATGTAGTTAGTAATGATTTCACTGTTGTGACATGTTCTAAATGATCATTTAAAGGGATAGTTCACCCAAAAATCTTCGTTCATCTTCGGAACACAAATTAAGATACTTTTGATAAAATCCGAGAGCTCTCTGACCCTCCCATAGACAGCAAAGTTATTACCAAGATCAAGGTCCAGAAACGTAGCAAGGAGATCGGTAAAATAATCCATGTGACATCAGGGGTTCAACCGTAATTTTACAAAGCTACGAGAATACTTTTTGTGCACAAAGAAAACAAAAATAACGACTTTATTCAACAATTCTTCTCTTCCTCATCCCTTATGCTGTGGTGCGGCGCCATAGTGGAGAGAGTATCATGACCCATGTGCTTACTTCCGCTTCATGTAAACAACGCATGCGCGTGCTGACGCATGTCCGTGTTGACGTAAGCAGCAGTGCCATGCGCATGCATTATTTTTGTTATTTATTGTTATTTTTGTTTTTCGTAAAATTACAGTTGAACCCCTGATGTCACATGGACTATTTTACTGATGTCCTTGTTACGTTTCTGGACCTTGATCATGGTAGTAAGTTAGGTTGCTGTCTATGTAGGGTCTGAGAGCTCTCGGATTTCATCAAAAATATCTTAATTTGTGTTCCGAAGATGAACAGAGGTCTTACGGGTTTGGAACGACATGAAGGTAAGTAATTAATGACAGAATTTTCATTTTTGGGTGAATTAACCCTTTAAGCTGCAAAGACTGCAGTTTTATTTATTTATTTATTTATTTTTTATTTCATTATGCAACCTATCCTTTGCACTGCAAATGTGAAAAGTGCTTGCAGAGAGAGCCCACCCAAAGGCTCTTTTGATTGCCTGTGATTTGTCATTATAGCCGTGTTGCATTGCGTCACACACAAAATCACAAATAGTAAAAAAGATTCATCATACAAAGAGTTCTGTTGTCAAGAAATAATAGGCTTGGACTGAAATCAAAAAGCGATGTTTGAATCCCAGAAAAAAATAATGTTTATCAAAAATATAAGTAACTGGATGCCTTTTATTTGCATTTGTTTTATAATTGTACTGATTTTATTTACTCAACATGTGCAGTACATGGATATTAATATAACATCCATTGCGCACTATGTTTGGTTTGCACAGACAGCAGCAGAAACGAGATGGGGCAGTTGGCTGCGAGATAAATAGCTCATGGAGCTGCTTAGAAAGTTATTCGTAAGGAAACAATTTCAATTAAAGTGCCAAGCAGAACTGAGAGTGGTCGCAATCCTGTATCGCCTATGTCAGGATCCTCCACTGGGATATAAATGGGTTGGCCTGAGAATGTCACTTTTTTTCCCCACAGTTTAGTCTTTGTGCAATTGCTTTTATATTTAAATGTTTGAAAATAATATAGTAATTTGCAGTGTGTCTTTGTGTTGTTCTGCCAACACTCATACTGTTCCAGTGTGAAACCATTAGCAGAGGTTGTCAATGAGTTTTTATTCAGGGACAGATGGATGGGGATGGATACATAAAATGACCTCACAGCCTCACACGGCTTGTCCGGTTTGAGTGTGTGTAACAGCTCTGAGAGCTCCTGAATCTTTTATAAGGTCTGAACGTGTGGAGATGAAATTAGCTTGCGTGTATGTGTTCTATCAATTTATCACAGTGCTTCTAACTCAGAAATTGAGGTACACATACACAGTTTGTCATTCCCTTTATTATAGGTAAATATTGTTTGTTTACTGCATATAAATATATCTAATATATTGGTAAGTGGAATGCTGACATTTTCCTGAATTTTTGTTCTAAAGTAGTCTTAGAAGATACTGAAAATACTGCAAACATGTATAGTACTTCTTAGCTATGTTTTTATTAAATGCTATTTAAGTGCACTGCTTCCCGATTGCTAAGAGATAATAACAGACATTATGATATTATAGAGACACTACTGTATGCACATTAATGTATGCAAACTTGACACTGTGTACTAAATAAACACAATGCTATTAGATTCCAGTGACAAGCCCTTTGCTTCCTTTCATTTATTTTCAAGATCTCAGGTAAATTAGCCATTGAAACTTTCATTATGGCTTATAGTCATGCACAATGATATTTTAATTAAGATTATACCTTTTAACACTGGACCAAACACATAATCAGTACCTCAGATGAACATTTTGGACACACAGTTTGTCTTGTCCAGAAGCAAAGCTGTAGACATAGAAGCCATTTCTAATATATAATTTCCTGTCACTTGTCACATATTGTTATCATGGCTGGCTAGGACAAAAACTCTGATTAACCTTGACAGATACCTTTTATGGTGTGTTGCACCATTTGCATCTGGTTAGGACATGGTATTATGATGTGTTTACATTACATTAATGCATATCATTCATACTGAATGACTAAACAACTGCATTTACTAATGCAATATGTTTTATGATTGGTAACTTCCATTAAAATAATAATTAAAAGATGTGCCAGTTATCATGAAGTTCAGTTTTCCTTGGCCTAGTTTTATAAAGTCATATCACATTTTATATGAGTGCACAGACAGTGTAGTATTTATCTTACAGTACATTACATCAAAGTTATGAAAAAAAAGTGATGCACTTGAAGTTCAGAGAACAATGCATGCTATGGGAATCATATGTTTTTAAACATGTACCAGTATAATACAAGGCTAATCTATGAAGTATACTCATTCAGTATCATGGTATATATTTATCAGTGGTGGACGAAGTACACAAATCAAAGTACAGATACTTGAAAAATGTACTTAAGTACAGTAACGAAGTAAAGCTACTCCGTTACTGTCCACCACTGATATTTATATAGTGGTATATAGTTCACTCAAAAATGAAAAAGTTGTCATCATTTACTCACCTTCATGTTGTTCTAAACCAATAAGTCTTTTGTTATTCTTTGCAGTGATTTCTGTCCATCCATTAAGGCCATAAAGGCTCCAAAAATGTCATGAAATCACTGTAAAATAAACATGTGACTCCAATGTTTTAATACAAATTGTGGGATCAAACCACACAGACGCCTGATTGAACTTGCCATCCACCTTTTTACTACTCCCTCTTACGTGATGACGTCACACCAATACACAACATCCCCCCTCTACTTGAATATGAACTTACCCTATCTTACACATTCTCATTCACATCTTCTTACAACTCACAGATTTCAGAACATTCAAGACATGTAACAACTTTTATTTTTCTTCTTATCAGCTCTTCACAACTTCATAGAACATCCCCAATGCTTTTAAAACAAATACATTGAACCATGACATAACTCATTTGGGACCTTTTTTTTCTTTCTTCTTTTAACTAACATAACCTTTAACGTCCTTGGAACTCATTAAACTTAAATGTCCTTAAATGAATCTCATTAGTCACTCAATAACATAGTCTCTAAGTCTTTCAGGCAATTTGATTTGTCGCTGAGGCCTGCACGGTTTAAGAGTTTGTTCCTCTTCCTGAATTGTTTCACAGTTCATTTTGCATTCCTCTGCAATTCCTTTTTGTTCCTCATCTGAATTTGGCTTTTGAGCACATTTCATATCACGATTCACTGTTGGTGTTTCCATTGAATGAAACTTCTTGACGAATGTTGTGTTCCGAGCATATTTCGCTCCAGTGGGTGACTGAACAATAACACTGTTACCTTCTCTGTGTATGACTTTGTGAGGTGTACTGTGAAATGTTGTTGTGAACTTGTCTGTTTTGTCTTGCCTCACAAGCACTTAATCTCCAACCTCTATGTCAGATGTCTTTGCATTCCGTCTGTTGTCTGTGTATATTTTGGCTTTTCCTTTTTGCTCTGCATCCCTGTCTCGAGCTTCCAGGTCACTGTGGGGTGTTGCAATGTCTTGTAACTTTCCTCTTACCTTCCTCTGAAAAAGAAGTTCTGCTGTTTCCATTGAATGAAACTTCTTGACGAATGTTGTGTTCCGAGCATATTTCGCTCCAGTGGGTGACTGAACAATAACACTGTTACCTTCTCTGTGTATGACTTTGTGAGGTGTACTGTGAAATGTTGTTGTGAACTTGTCTGTTTTGTCTTGCCTCACAAGCACTTAATCTCCAACCTCTATGTCAGATGTCTTTGCATTCCGTCTGTTGTCTGTGTATATTTTGGCTTTTCCTTTTTGCTCTGCATCCCTGTCTCGAGCTTCCAGGTCACTGTGGGGTGTTGCAATGTCTGGTAACTTTCCTCTTACCTTCCTCTGAAAAAGAAGTTCTGCTGGGCTTTTGCCCGTTGTGGATCTGTAGACAGTCACATACTTGCGTAGCTCTTTTCTCCAGTCCTGGCATTCAGCTTGGGCAATTTGTACTCGTTTCATAAGTGATGCATTTTGTCTTTCCACTTCCCCATTTGCTTGCGCCCACTTTGGGGTTGTTTTAATGTGGTGGATTCCGTTTTCCTGACAAAACGTTTGAAACTGACTGGACTTGAATTGCGGCCCACAATCTGACCTGATTGTTAAGGGAAGTCCATGCCGACTGAAAATGTCCTCCAAACTGTCAATCACTTTTTCTGCAGTTGTGGATTTGAGGATCGCATATTCGTAGTACCTACTGTAATAGTCAACAACGACCAGGATCGAATGTCCATCAGGTAAAGGACCAAGCAAGTCTGTGGCCAAGTTTTGCCAGGGCCCTTCAGGCATCACTGTGGGTGATAGAGGTTCTGGAACATCTGGTCTCGCTACCAGCTGACAACCATGACACGCCCTCACAAAGCTTTCTGCAGCCCTGTCCATTCTGGGCCACCAAACCTTTGTTCTCAGGTGTTGTTTTGTTCCTATTACACCAAGATAACCCTCATGAGCCAACTGTAACGCTCTTCCCCGCAGCGACTGTGGCAAAACAAGTCTTGTCCCTCTGAGTATTATTTGGCCAACGACACATAGCTCAACTGCAATATGTCTGTATGCAGGGCAGTCGTCAAAACAACCTGTTTGAATGGCAGTTTTCAGTCTCTTCATTTGCTGAGATCTGCTCAACTTCCTTGGTGGTCAGGGCGCTTGGTGTCGCACAAACAGCTATGAATCTCACATATTCCTCTGCTTTATGTACATGGGTCGCACCTTTGGCCGATGGCCCCAGCAGGCGTGACAAAGGATCTGCAATGTTGTGCGTTCCGGGTATATGAATCACCCAAAAATCATAGGGCTGTAATCTCAAGACCCACCTTTCGATTCGTGCACATGATTTTGAACGAGGGCTGTAAATTGCCTCCAATGCCTTGTGGTCTGTGACCAGATCAAATTTCCGACCATACACGTATGGGTGCAGTCGTTCACATGCCCACACCAGTGCAAGTGCTTCGCGCTCTGTTTGCGAATATCTCTGTTCACATTCTGTCAAGCTCCTACTCACATAGCAGACAGGAACCATTCCTCCTCTTTGGTCCTGCACTAGTACTGCTCCGATGCCTTTCGGTCCAGCATCAGCAATGACTTTCGTTGGAGCGTCCTTGTTGAAATAGACCAGTGTTGTGGCTTCAGCCAACTTATCTTTGAGAATTTTGAACGCTTTCTTTTGCTCAGTCCCAAAATGAAATTTGGCGTCCTTCCTTGTCAGTCTGCGCAGAGTTTCTGAGATACTTGCAAATTGAGGTATGAAACGGCTGCTATAGCCAGCTAAACCAAGAAAACTTCTCACCTCTGAAGCATTTTCAGGTTCCCTTGCCTCCACGACTGCTCTCACTCTTTCTGCTGTAGGGCCAATGCCTTTCTCTGACAACAGCATGCCCATAAACACTAACTTGTCCATGTTAAACTGGCACTTCTCCGCATTCAGAGTCAAGTCGCAGCTTTCCAATCTCCTTAGTACTGCATGCAATCTTTCATCATGAGACTCTTTGTCAGGTGCATGGATGATTATGTCATCGGATATGTTCTCTACTCCTTCAATGCCAGCTAGAACCGTTGCTATTTCGTGTTGGTACTGCTCACTTGCAGAGGAAACTCCAAATATCAGTCTTTTGAATCTATATATGCCATTGTGAACGGCAAAGGTTGTGATGTCTCTCGACTCAGGGGTCAACTCTAACTGATGGTACCCCCACTTCAGGTCTAGTTTGCTAAATATGGCTGATCCATTCATTCCCTGCAACTGTTCATCCACTGTGGGAATTGGAAACCTCCCATGAATGATTGCAGCGTTCGCCTGCCTCATGTCTAAGCACATCCTTATTTCTGCATTTGCTTTGGGCACAATGACAACTGGGTTTACCCAAGGAGTTGCTCCATCAACTTTCTCAATAATGTCCATGTTAAGCAGTTCATTTATTTTTTCCTCAACAGCCTCTCTGAGGTGGAATGGAACGCGCCTCAGGGGCTGTGCAACAGGTGTCACTGTGCTGTCTATATGCAGGCTGATTTGTTTTGTGTTCAATTTGCCTACTCCGCTGAACAATTTGGGGTATTGCTGTCGTATCATGGACTTCAAATCACTCACTGCCACAACGTTAGCTCCAATCCTCAGCACTCCTAATTTAACTGCTGTGTCTTTTCCGAGCAGTGGCTCCCCACACCCACAAATAACTGTAAACTCTGCCGTTGTACCGCGTTTTCAATTCCTACTTCACACCAGAAAATTCCTTTGACTGGCAAGGGTTTACTTGACGAGTACGCATACAGTTTCTTGTCTGACCTGGCTGATCTGCATTTGATCTTCTTTTTTATTTTAGCATTTCCCATGTTCTTTCATCTACTATGTTGCGTGTTGCTCCTGAGTCAACCAACATTGGTAGTTTGATGCTCCCTACTGAGAAAGTTATTCTGTCCATATTGCTCTCTTCTTTTACAACAAATGCAAAGTCTTGATTATTCTCTTCTGAGTCAACTCTTTTTATTGTCTGTTTTGAACTGTCTTTTGTTTTACACATTTTTGCGAAATGATCTTTCCCATTGCATTTCCTGCATGATTTTCCACGTGCAGGGCATTTATAATCTTCCGCAAAATGACCTGTCTGTCCGCATCTGTTCTTCCTTTTCTGTATTGCATAAATTTTTTCTGATCTCTCGCACCTTTTTTGGACACAAGACTCACCGTCTCTTTTATCTCAGATTCTGGAGAGATGTGCAACGCTGCCATCTGCAGTTCAACACGTTCCCACTGCGCTGCAATTTCTAGGGTGCGAGCAAGCGTCAAATCAGTGCCTTCTTCCAGCAGCTTTCTACGCACATATTCAGAATTACATCGGCTCAAAACAGCATCCCTTATTTGATTGTCTTTATCAGCTCCAAAGTCACAATCCTTGGCCGCTTGCCTTAAACATGTGACAAACTGTTGCACGGTCTGTCCCGTTTTCTGCTTGAGGTGATAAAATGTCTGTCGTGCAAACGCCGTATTTACCTGAGGCACAAAGTATGCGTTTAGTGCTGTCACTGCTTGCTCATAGTCCGTTGGCCGTCCCGTGTCAGCGAGTGTGGAGAAAATATCCTGCACATCTGTCCCAGCATGATGTAAAAGCAAGGCTCTCCGTCTTTGTTTTGTGGCAACAGATGCATCGTCAGTCAGGATCAAACCTTTCCCATCGGCAAAGAGTTCAAAAGCATTTAGCGATCTTGTCCACCGCGGACCTAATGTGGCTGGATCACTGTAGCAGTCAAATTTGGGGATTGAAGCATCCATCTTTGATGCGCGCCGCCTATCTCGAAGCTAAACTTTTTAATTAGCTGAAATAAACTCCTCAAAGTGACGCATGCCTGACTCACTTTCAGATTTAACTAAGGAGTCAGTCAGTCTTTGTTATCCCATCCTCGTCGCCATTGTTATAAACTCACTATATCGGATCAAACCACACAGACGCCTGATTGAACTTGCCATCCACCTTTTTACTACTCCCTCTTACGTGATGATGTCACACCAATCAATACACAACAGGTGTGAAAACAAAACAAAAAATATTCTTAAAATATCTTCACTTTTGCATAGCTCTCTAATGCACGTTCATATTAGTGCATGCCTGTCTTTGGAGCTTGAAACCATAAGTCTCTCAGGTTTTATTAAAAATATCTTCATTTGTGTTCTGAAGATGAATGAAAGTCTTATGGGTTTGGAACGATTTGAGAGCGAATAAATTATGACACAATTACCATTTTTGGGTCAACTAACCCTATAAATTATTACCATTATATCATTACTGTACCTTGGTACAGTCTAGTGCTGTCAAACAATTAATCGCGATTAATCGCATACAAAATAAAAGTTTTTGCTTGCATAATGTGTCACAGTTGCCTACTGTGAGGAGCGAGGAACGAGGAGATGTGGGGGGATTCATGAATACAGTTTTAATAATCAACAGGACCAAGGAACACACACATAGCAACGGGGATTGACGTTTAAGACAGGACGAATGACTACACAGGGCTTAAATAACAAGGAACTAATTGGGTCACACCTGAAATCAATGAACAATCAAAACACGGGAGAAACTGGGTCCTGTGGAGCACATGGGGAGAAAAACACAAGACACAGGACTGACAATGTGTGTGTTCTGTGTATATTTATTATGGTTATATAAATACACATACATACAGTATATATTTTCAACATTTTGTTAGGGATGAAACATTTATTTATTCTATCAAATTTCAGCCAATTCATAATGTATAAAAAAATACTAAATGTTTAGTTTAATCTCCAGAGTCTGTGACTAAAATGCAGTGTGTAGTCATAAAATACATCAGACAGAATGACTCATATCTCTGTTTATCTGTCTAGTGTTTGTGTGGTCATTCTGAAATGGCTCTGTTGTGCAGGATTGAGAACTATCAGCAATTCAGTAGATCGCTCCACTTCTGTTATTGGTGCTTGAAGCCGAGGTGATGTGAATCTACTGACATGGAGAGAGATCGTGAGGCACATTGCAAAGGGCTATTATTACGAATAGAGAAAAAGAGTGATGGGAGAGGGAGAGCAAAAAAGAGACAGAGACAGAGTGGCTTATATATTTCATTACCTTCCCAGAATTCTTACCATGACTGGATTCATATTGCTCATCATTTCCATTACAAGTGAGTGACGTGGTACGAGACTCGAACCCACAACCTTTGGGTTATGAGTCCGACTCTCTAACCATTAGGCCACGACTTCCCTGTAATTATTACAAGAAACTGTTGCTAATTTATACTCGGTGCTGTAATTAAACAATAAGTAACTAGAGGCATTTCTATATTGTTAATACAGTCAAAGTTCAAGGCTGTTGAAGAGCATTTCAATTGTTAATTTTGATTTTAAACACATCTTCCAATTGTTTTAGGATGCTGGCTAAAGTAGCTGCTGAGTGCTTATGTAAACTGTATACATGTCACGTTGCACACACACACGAGGGACGAGGAGACGCTGGAGAATATGTTGACAAGACTTTATTTGCACCAAGG
>NW_015552618.1:387624-399011 GCF_001515605.1 Sinocyclocheilus anshuiensis | reverse complement strand
CACACGAAGACGTTCAACAGCGGACAGAGAACTTGGGACTGGGAACACTTTATACACACACACACAGGAGGAGGGGATGACGAGACACACCTGGGAGCAATAAAACCAAGGGAAACACCTGGGACAAATGAAATAAACTAATCAGGACAGGAACAGGAAACTAACCAAATAAGGGCATGGGAAGGCACATGGGGAGCAGGACACACACAAAACATGGAACAGAGTCTGACAATACAGCGTGGCAACTCACTCGTTTTTTTTTTTAAACACTGGGTGGTGACTATCTGCCAACATTTTGGTCCATGTTAGACAAGGATATTCTGTGACCCAGCTATTATCCCTGTTAAATGTTGCACTAAACATCCTGTTACGCACAATAGGCTGGTACATTTGACAAGTTCATTGTTTATAAGCAGGTTCATTGATGGACTGTTTTTCTTAAAATCTATGTTGGCATGAGGGTGAGAAAACGATGAGGGATTTTTTTTAAATGATCTCATTAAATAACCAACATTGGGGTAAATATTTGAGGGCTAAATAATTATATTTTGTGTGTCATTATAAAACGTAATTACAATGCCTAGTAAATTATCAAGTTACAGATATCAGCCAAAAAGCCAAGCAAGAGACAGACGATTTTTTGGAAAATTATGCATAGTGCACCTTTAAATAAATTACTATAGCAATAAAAAATGACAGCTATTGACCATAGTCTGGCTATAGCTATAGTACTAGTCATACACTTGCACTTCAGTTGAAGCTGCTGGGTGTAAATTTCTATATTGTACAGATTGTTTTCCCAATGTTCAGTTACCAAGGACATTTCTGGTGATGTTGTGATATGACTAACATGTCTTTCCAACACATAATTTCAGCACCCCAGTCATATAGCCTACTGGAGTTCATAACAGACTGATGACAGACAAACGAATGATTCAGCCTTCGAGTAAGAAAACAAAGGACCGAAATATATGATCTTTCTGTCTGAACAGATTGATTCTTTTTGTGGTGTGAAGATCAATGAGAATTGCTGACAGAATGTTGATTCTGGAACAGATTTACTGAACGCTGTTGTATCATGATCAGTCTGTTCTCAGTGTGGCCATGGAGACAGATCCAAATATGTTGGTTGCAGATGATTAGACACATTGTGTAATTTGGCCATCAGCAAAATTAAAATCGCTCTGAATAATCCTCTGGCAAGAGAACTCAGCAAGTTTTTTTTGGCATGAACAATTTAATTCTTATGACTCAATTTTCTGACTGCAACAATGCTATGGTGTTGTGGGAGGTTTTCAGAGTGTTGTGATGCTAACGTTGCTAAGATTTTGTCAGTGGTTGTTGGCACATTCTATGCAGTTTCTAAGATGTTCTAAGTGGTTAGCATGTTGCAATGCAGCTGCATAGGGATTCTGAGTAGCTGTTAGTATCTTGCTATGCAGTTGCTAAGGTGTTCTGAGTAGTTATTATCATCTTGCTATGCAGTTAGTTGTTCTGGGTAGTTGTTAGCATCTTGCTATGCAGTTTCTAAGGTGTTCTTGGCAGTTGATAGCACCTTGCAAAGCAGGTGCTAAGGTTAGTTGTTAACATCTTGCTAAGCTGATCTGAGTAGTTGTTGGCATCTTGCTATTCAGTTGAGAATGTGTTACGGGCAGTTGTTAGCATCTTGCCGTGTGATAGGTGATCTAAATGGTTGTTAGAATCTTGTTTTGCAGTTGCTAATGTGTTATTGGCAGTTGTAAGCATCTTGCAATGCAGTAAGGTGCTCTGAGTATTTGTTAGCAACTTCCTTTGCAGTTGCTAAGGTGTTCTGGGCAATTGTGAGCTTCTTGCCATGCTGTAAGGTGTTCAGAGTAGTTGTTAGCATGTTGCGATGCAGTTGCTAAGGTGTTCTGAGTGGTTACTATCATCTTGCTATGTAGTAAGATGTTCTGAGCATAGATATGTATAGATTCCCCATTTGACGGCTCCAGGCACGTAGATGCGGCTGCCATCTTGGAACAGTCCACTTGACGTCAATCATCATACTGCAGGTTCTCACAGAGCCGTTGAGCCGTTCTGTGCAGGATTGTGGCATCTTTCAAATATTCAGTGATTACTATGGTAAATGACATCAAGTTGACCGTTACAATATGGCGGACGGCTTACATATAGCTGCCCATCTACGTATATATATATGTATGGTTCTGAGTACTTGTTAGCATCTTGATATGCAGTTGCTAAGGTGTTATGGTCCGTTTCTTGCCATGCAGTAAGGTGATTGAATAGTTGTTAGCATCTTGCTATGCAGTTGCTGCTTTGTTCTGAGTAGTTCCATGTGTCAAATTTAATGTGTACGCTAGGGTGCAACATAAATTTGTATGCGCATAAATTGTACACACCCAGACAGATTTTTCTAACCGTGCGTACTGTTTGCTCATCTCGTACATGTGTCTTCATTATTTGCACTAATTAGTTTGTCCACAAGGTGGCAACACTTGCAGGCCATTGTTTCACAGCCAACAAAGAAACAAAGGAAATGGAACAACAACAAACTACTTTTGATCACAAGAACTCTATATTAATTGAGTATAATGACTAGAAAGAAAGAAAGAAATAGCGCAGACACCAGACAGGGATGAAACTTTCTAGTGTGCATAGTCGCCTGTGTTGGTTCTTGCTATTAAATGGAGTATATTTTGAAAGTCTACGCATTTCAATGTATGCATACACTAAGCATTCACATAAAAATAAACTATTTAGTGATTTTTAACCATTTTATCATCAACAAGATGAAAACTACTGGTCAGATTGTTTAGAAAAGTAATAGTACACATCTCCTTAATAAGTTCCATGATTTGAGATATCATTTACATATGCAGAACAAACATTACTTTGCAAAGTTCAACACTAAGTTTGCTGTAACTCAGTAGTAATAGTGATGCTTACCTTATCTAACACCACTAACAAGGGCTGGGTGAAGTCAGGATCCCAGGCCTTTTTACTTTAGTTAGAATCTATATTTAGGCGGCTCAGGCTTGTGCAAATCTAAAAGCTGTTAATAGAAACATTGCTATAGATTAATTGACTGACTGCTTAATGATGTACCTCTGTACAATTGACAGCAGTCATCTCATCTGAAACTATCTGTTTGACAGAGGCACTTCCACTAATGGCCATCACTCTGAACTCAGGGTTCAGGTACTAGAGTTTTACAGAGTGCTGATAGTCATTCAGACCTTATTCTCTCCTTTATGGCGCTCTGTATGAGAGAAGCTCATATTAGCACTCAAATATTTATAACGCTCAGCTGGGAACAAAGACCATGTAGAGTACATAGCTTCAGGCTCACAGCGGTGCATTAGACTACTGAAATTTTGCAAATAGATGAGTGGAAATATATTGAGAAATGCAATGTCAAATTGAATTGAAGTGAAGCTGAAGCATCTTGTATCACCCAGAAGGGTTTATTTTGTGATAATAGCTGAATGAGTTCGAATAATCCTGTTTATAACAAAGCTACTTACTTAATATCAAAAGTAAATGAATGGACATTAAATATTAATTTAAGCCATTTCATCACATGAACAAAAGAGAGTGTGAAGTGATACAAGAGACAGTAAAGTAGCACATTGGCAATTGGTTAATATGTTTTATATGCGCTGGCTTGCTGTCAGGATTATGGACTATCCTGTGTGTGTTTTTGCCCCTGTGACCCAGTTTCTTCTTCATGTTGATTGTGTTAATTTGATTCCAGGTGTGTCTCGTTCCTCCCCAATTATCCTGCCTTTAAAAGCCCTAGTCCTTTCAGTTCTTGTTTGTTGGGTCTACTTGTTGAATGTCCTCCTTGTTCTTGGGTTTCCTGTGGATTATTAAAGATTGTTATTCAAGTACTCCTCGTTTCCTCGTTCCTTGCTCCCCGAGTGAATTGTGACTCTTGCTAGTTACACATAAATATAAATTGTCTATGTAAATAGTAAGGTTATTATTATTATTTTTACTTATGAAACAATTTTATAATAATATGAAATTACTTGTATTTTCAAATTTAATTTTAGCCATATATTGTAAGGGATCGTACAGTTAACCAATGAACTGGTTTTTACTGTTGCATTTTTCTATTAAAATTATTATTTTAACTTTATTATACCATTATGACTCATTAGGTATTAGGTGGTGATATATAATGTAATATTAAGTCATTACCATATTCATGTGCCAAATAAATAAAAATCGCTAAGAATAAAATTTAATTAAATTAAATGCAAATCACTCAATTATTTTACATCTAGATACATAAAAGTATACCATGGTATTATGTTTTTTTTCCCCTTTATTTATATCGCACTTTACACAATACAGATTGTGTCAAAGCAGCTTTACAGTGTTATACAGGAAAAAAGTTTAAATGACGCAAGCAAAATTAAATACAAAAAAATAAAAATAAGTTAATAAATGTTTATGAAACTTCTTGTTAACACTTATACATCCTGGACAAGATTATAATATGTTTTAATGTCTTCATTATAGAAGGTTCCTTAAAGTGTGTGGCCATTTGTGAAATTTTTTTCTTTCAGAGGAGGAACTACGGAAGCTACGAGAAGAAACCAATGTGGAGACCCTAAAGCAGGAGCTGGAGAGAGAACGCAGCAGAAGACTTGACCTGGAACAGAAGATGAGTGATGTGCTGAAGACCAGGTGAAAAACCAACTCAAATATAGACACCAACACACATAAGCTTTACAGAGTTGACATAAAGTGTCAAACAATGAATGAGGAGCACAGGAGCTTTAGGTCACAAACATTCAACACTCTATACACACACTAAGTACTGGGGATTAGGAATAGGGAACTGCTTCTTATTTGGAATTAGTTCTTTTGAGCTCAGTTTTGTTAATGGTTCTTAAATGTCCACATTTTAACATTTTATTGTACACACATTTATTGTAGCCTGATTTATTAACAAATTATTATTATTTTTTTTTAATTAACGCTGCAGTCCGTAACTTTTTTGGGTTAAAAATGATACAAAATAAATTTTTGATTAAGTACATAACCAGCCAGTGTTCAAAAGTATCGCCTTACTTTAGCCCGACTCACAACGGTAAGCTTATAATAATGTTTTCTAATTTAAGTGGTACTGGTAGGAATTTGCGGGAAATTCGAGCATGCCGCCGCGTTATTACGTAACGTCTGTAAACATAAAGAAGTAGTAGACTATATCACATGTGAGGATCCTGCAGGTGGCGGATCGTTTATAGCCTTTTCTCACAGCAGCTGGAATAATTAAATATTATAATCCAAAAAGGTTTATGTGTTTATGAAACACAAGTGACTGAAATTAGATTATATTCCAGTTTTAAATGTGCATCTGATTACAGATACGTGGGATTGCACAAGTTTTGTATTTATATATGAAATATATGAAATTCGAGTGGCATGACAATTAGAGATTAGACTGTACAGAAATTGAAATCTACATGTAACGCTACACTACATACATGTAGTCACGCAATGCTGATGTGGTTAACATGAACAATTTGAGAACAAAGTATAACAGTAATAATAATTTGCACAGTTTGATGTGATATGAGCTAACCAATCGTTAGATTTAATCAACATTGTAGCACGATTTATTGTACTGCTTTTTTCCTCAGTTGGTCAGAACAAAAGTGTCAGACTTGCTACTAGTGGTTCAACGGATCACCCTTTAAGACCTGATGCACGGATCCGATATAATGATGCACATCACATCCGATTTCTTTCTCAGCTGTTTTCATTCACTTGAGACATAACTGACTGTGTTTACCTGAATGATTGTCGAGATGGGTATTTTGTCATAATTTTATGTGTATGTGTCTGTTCAGAGGATTCAGAAGAGGATTCAGTTCTGTGTTTGCGCGCTGTCTGAAACGCCTGTGCGCACTTCATGTGTGTGCGGCTGTGTGCGTAGAGAACAGCGCGCGAGTAATGAATCGAGTTCCCTTTCGCCTTTTCTCTCTGGAATTGTTTAAAATTCGCTTGCTTGTGTAAATACGAACAAATGATAAACTTATACTCTATTATGGTTACATTTTGCAATTAATCCAGAACTAGCATTATGCTAAACTATGCGATTGTTTTAATTTAGTAACGATGTTAGCTAGCTAGAAATCATTTCCAGTAATTTCCAATTGTGCTCAAGTTTTTACGTGAAAACAGCTTTGTGAATATTTGAACTATTGAAAACATTTTCGCTGAAATATCACTCACTGTGACCGCACGCAAGTTAACTTTAATGAGGTTATGTGATTAATATGAACGTCAATGTATAATGAGTCAAGCAAACAAGAATCAAACTCTCGAAATGCACACGGACCAAAGTATTACAAATCAGAAATCTAAAACAGAAAGGCAAACTTACCTTAAACACGAGAAGATCCAGCCATGCATTTCCTCCGTGACAAGCCCAACCGTCAAAGCGATTCAAAGCGTGGGTCCAAACACGCATACGCGGATTCAAGCGCGCCGAACTTTTAGATTAAAATGTACTCAATATTTCTAGATTTATGTGCAATGACTATAAAACATGTAAATATTACAAGTAAATATTAATAAGACTTACTCTTCTCACGCAGTTCATTAATTACATGAATTAAATGTGTACATTTTACTTAAAATTGTTGTTCTCCTTGATTTTTAATATTACAAGTAGAATTTATGATGATTAATTTAATATATTTTACAACACCCCAAATTTTTTTTTTTCAGTGATGTGATTCCAAAGTACGGTGAATATCCACACCGGTGCGGTGAATGACAGCCACACATTCACCTCAAAACATTCGAATCATCCGCGCTGGAGTCGTGCCGGTGCACAACCCATGCAAAGAATATAATTCCGCAAATAACTGCCATTGCAGGTTTCAAACAGAGATGGCGACAAAGAGACAAAACTTATGGACTGCAGCTTTAAATTGAATTTAAAAAGACTAACAATTTGTATCAAACTCATTATTATTGAAGTATCAGCTTATTTGTATTAGAGAAGCACAATACATTGATACCATATCAGTTATCATTTGACATTAGAATTGTTTTGTAATTTATCGTTACCAATAAATTAATTTACAGTATATAGATAAAATAATATATATTTTAATATTGATTATTTATATAATTATTGGCTCATCGCTATTGGTCAGAATTTTAATATCGGTGCATTCATTTGTTCTTAAGGCTTGTGAGACCACACATTACTGTAATTACCAACTGCACTGCAAAAAAATATATAAAAATAAAAAAAAAGGTGTAATGTTTAAAAAGTCTACCTTTGAAACTATTTTCACTCAGATATTGCACAAAGTAACACACTGAATTAAACATGAAATTTTGAATTAGAAAGACTCGAAATAGTATTTTCAAGTAAAACTCCAATAATTTTTGTTTTATTTACAACCTCGAATTTTTATTTTTTTTAAAATTTTTTTACAGTGTGGTTGTTCGCATGACCTGTAATTAAAAATGCACAAAATCAAGTCTACAGCAAAGCATTAAATAGACCTGAAATGCATAAAGTAAAAACCAGTTGAATTAAGTTTGTAATGTAACTTTTACTTTAGTATTATGTTGTTTAAAACATAGTTTTATACTTTCTTTCTATAGTCTGTGATAAATTGATGAGTGTTGGCATTGTTCAGTGACCCGGTGCTGTACTCGGTCTGGCTGTCACAGTAGGACTGACCGTAGAGGGCTGCCCACGCCACACGCTGAGCTATAAAAATAGCCACTACATCCCACCCCCCATGACCCTTCAGCAGGAAGTCGATGTCTATACGTAGAGAGTCGTGCACAGCAATATGTCTGTACAGAGTGTTCTTTCCACTGATGTCATTTCAGCATCGAATTGATTCGGATTTGATTGGCAGCACATTTTGGGCTTGCACATGAGTATGCTGTGCTCCGTTGAGAAGTTTCTGATAATTAACCTGCAAATATGTGTAGAACATCAATGTGATGATTTTACCTTTTATATTGTTTTAGCTTAAACTAAAGTTCTCTGATTTTTTGGGAAAAATGCCTGAACACACAACATTTTTCAGTTTTTTTTTTTAATAGTTTTAGCTTTGCTAATAACACTGAATGACAGACATATTGCAGACGAAAATATTGAATGTCCATAGTTGAACTACACCCGTGGTTAGTTCAAGGACACCTAGGTGAACATGAGTGGAACTGACATCATACATCCACTAAGTTGTTTGACACCTGTTGGTTAAAAAATAGCAAAAATGGCTCAGAAAAGTTCTGAGTTCTGAGAAAAAAGTTTGAATTGAATTGAAAGTTAATGTAGTTTGTGTTTCCTGGTGAAGGTGTGAAGATTCTCCACCTCAGCCTCCACGGAAACAGCAGCCACCTGCAGCTAACGGCACAGGTAATGCAACCCTCAAAGTTTTGACATTAGAAGTAACAAAATGATTCATTTTTACATGACTATACTTCTACACCTTACAATTTTTTGATCAGTTCTCAAGAGTAACATTTAAGGCAGAATTGTATGTTTTTAAACTACTATGGACTTATTATTATTTTTATTCTGAAAAGTATCAGCAAAAATGTTTGTTTACCAATGTGTGTGTGTCCTGACAATTTGTATGTTTATTACAAAAAGTTATGTTAGCTTTTTATTTAAATAATTTCACATATATTTATGGAACCGTGAAAAGCTGGGGAGACTGATTTAAATCATTTCAGTCCAAATACAGTTTGAGATTCTTATTTTAATACCAAAAATCTTGTGTCAGAATTTGATAAGACACAGAAATATGTCATACATAATTTGGTAAATATTGCATCCCAATTACCTTAAAAAACAATCCTAGTGAGACTGTTAAATATCAGGGTGACATAAATTCGGTAACACTTTAGTATAGGGAGCAATCATCTCTATTAACAAGTTGCTTATTAGCATGCTTATTATTAACATATTCTGCGTCCTTAATCCTACCCAATACTTAAACTTAACAACTACCTTACTAACTATTAATAAGCAGCAAATTAGGAGTTTGAGGTAAACGTCGTAGTCTGTTAAAAGCGTAAATTCATATGGACTCAACCAAATCTTTCTATTTGTCTGTCAGTCATTTGGATTCAAGTTTTAATTGTGGCTCTAATCCTGTATTGGGGTTTTGGATTTTCCAGCTGGTTTGTGGTTTAGGTTAGTGACAGTTCAGGAAGCTTTCCGCTGTTATTTTAGGCACTTGTCTAAATTTGTAGACCATCTAGGCCAGACCAACCCCTTTTGTTTAAGGCAGGAAATGAGAATGTAGAGCATAAACCTCTCTCTCTCTCAGTACGCCCACTGTAGGATTTAGAGATGAATAGAGATTTGGTTTTGGCCTCTGAATGAAATACATATCTAACCTCTCTCTGTAGACAAACAGCAGAAGGAGACGGTGTGTTCGCGGCTGCAGAGCTGGCTCTATGATCGGTTTGGGGTTTATATAGAGGATTTTCGCTTCCAGCCCGAGGAGAACACGGTTGAGGCTGAGGAGCCACTAAGTGCTAAAAGGTTAGTGAAGAAAGATCACCTGTGGAGGTCATTCTTGTGAAACTGAAATACTCTGCTCCATTATCATGTCTCAGAGATCCTTTTCTGTCTAGTAACATCTGCCCCCCTGTGGCCAGGATGCTTTTAGTCCGAATAAGCCAAGCATAGTGGCAGAGAAGAGATCTTCAAAAGGGGCAGGACTTAAATCAACTGACATAACATGGAGCTTTTATTTTCACCAGAAAATGAATTTGCCTTTCAAAATAAAAGCATATGTCCTAACATATATTCCCTTCTGGTTCTGTCAAAATTATTTATGTTTTAGAGGGGTAAGACTTTAACTTGCCATATTTAGATACAACACAAATACGTTTACATTTCTCAACACGTCCAAGGTCAGTTATATATGCAAAGTGCAGCTGTTATAAGTCCATCCCTCTTTTTAAGATCTGGGACAATTTTAAAGAGCTGGCCTCCTTCTTTTGGGCCAAAGCTAAATGTATGTCTCTCTCAGATGGCTTATGCAGGAGGAATATTCTGGGTTTAATGCAACTTAAAAAAAAAAGTCCTATGTATTATATTGAATATACTATTATCACCTAATCAGACTGTAATTATTAGAGCTTAACTTGTTTTGAACCTGTTTTGTTTTATGCAGTTGAAAATAAGACTGTCCAGTGTGCTTGTACAAGTTTTTGAGGCTTTTTATGTTTGGGGGTTGTGGTTTATAGACTTTTGTTTTCAACTTTCAAAATAAAAGATACACAAAAAAAAAAAAAAATCTCAAAACCCTAAATATTCAATCAAAACAGTGTACAGTATATATATATATACTGTGTATGTACAAAAAAAGGATACATTTCTGATAATGGACTGCAAGCTCATACATTTCTTTGAAAATTTTGGGAAGGACTTTTTCCTATCTGAATCTTAACATATTAAACAGACTCTGTAAAGGCCCATTTTTATTTGCGTCTTATTAATATGCTACTCTGACTACAAGTCTGTCAAGTCAAGTTTTAGAGATTCCTCAGAAATGTGTAAGGTTCACAGGTTTATTTCATAGTCCAGGCAGTTATTTTGAAACCCATTAAGAATCGTTGAGATTTTGCGGTTTGTGGTCAGATTTACTCTTCAAGCAGGAGTTCTGGGTCTGATGTTCATTCAATGCATGTAACTGCCTCAATTAGACATGAGGCTATTAAGTCCATGTCTCCTAAATGTCCCATTAGGGATCAATGAAGTGCATCTATCTGTCTCTGAAGAGAGGTATTGAGCCTGTGCTGGCCACAACTGTCTGTTTTCATTGATTTACGTGGTTTAAGTGTCACTTTTCAATGAAAATACAAGACAGACTGTGCTTGGTGGAAGAAAAAAGTGGTGTTTGCTGAAGGCAAGGTCACTTGTCCCTCACTGTTTGTGTATGAATGATACCTCAAATTGTTCTTAATTTGAGCATCACTCAGAAACTGTAAAAATTTAGCTGTACTGTATGTTGTGGTTCTTTTTTGCTTTTGCTTGAAAATTTGTCTTGTCTTTGTTTCAGATTAACAGAAAATATGCGACGACTTAGTAAGTCTCTTTTTGTTTTTGTATTAAAGTGTTTCTGTGTTTGTTTGTTTTTTCATGTTAAAGGGATAGTTCACCCAAAAATGAAAATTCTGTCATTAATTACTCACCCTCATGTGGTTCCAAATCCGTAAGACCTTCGTTTATCTTCAGAACACAAATTAAGAGGATTTATCTAATTATCTGCGTGACACGGCTGACACAGAATAGCATACGCTGTTTACGTTCAGTGGATACTCTCCAAAATGGTACCAGGGTGGAGAGGAATTGTTGAATAAAGTCGTTATTTTTGTTTTCTTTGCGTACAAAA
>NW_015552618.1:386860-387305 GCF_001515605.1 Sinocyclocheilus anshuiensis | reverse complement strand
TGAGGGTGAGTAATTAATGACAGAATTTTCATTTTTGGGTGAACTATCCCTTTAAGGCATTAATATACACTTAATGGATTCACAACCATTTTTCAGCTGTACTTATTTATCTTTTTATTTCTATTCTTTACTAGAACGGGGTGCCAGACCGGTGACAAATTTCTTACGGAATCTTTCCGCCTTATCCAACTGGCACTCAGTATATACATCAGCGATTGCCTTCATTGTGAGTGGTTTTCCATCAGTTTTTCATATTTACACATATAAATATACACTGTACATATTACAAATCCTCTATCTCTTTTAGACACATATTGTCAGACTCTGTTCCGTGTTTTGTTTTTTACTCCCCACGTGCTTTCCATGACCCGTTTTCCCTCATGTGCAATTATGTTTATTGATCCCAGGTGTTTCTCGTCAAGTCCTGTGTATTTATAGTGTTTCA
>NW_015552618.1:374668-386805 GCF_001515605.1 Sinocyclocheilus anshuiensis | reverse complement strand
ATATATATATAAAATATAAAAATATTAGTAAATAGCTTTCATTTATTGCCAAGGCAAAATTTCTCATTTTAGTTAATCTAATATTTATATTTTGAATATTTATTCCAGCTTCACTTTACAAAGATGTTTTTGATAGTTTTTGTACCCAATAATACCCCTTCTTGCGACAGCAGTGTAATATGTGTTGTGTTTTTGTCTTCTGTCACAGATTTATATGAATGCAGCATGGCATGGCTGGGCTATACCTTTGTTTCTATTCTTAGCCATTCTGAGGTTGTCATTGAACTACCTCATAGCCAGGTAAGACAATGATTCCTTCCTTACTAGTATGTTATTGAAACTGTGTTAAATATAAAATGTTGCCTAAATTGAACAAATTTCAGTTTGTTAAGGTGTTGTATATTAGCGGAAATTTCCAGTCGTAAATATGAATATACTACTATGTCCACTCAGACAGTCATTATCACTGTACATATACAGTACATGTATTAATGCAATGCCTGTATATTATCACAGAATAAACATACATGCATATGTATTTTGTAATATATAGAAACATACTGTATATGTAGCACAAACAAACTGATTTAATACTGTTCTGTTTTTCTTTAGAGGATGGAGAATTCAGTGGAGTATTGTGCCTGAAGTTTCTGAACCTGTGGTAGGAATGTTTTTCCAGGGGAAAATTTGTCAGTGACTTTTTTTCTGTTGTGCATATTTAATTTTTTCCTTCTTCCAGGAACCTCCAAAGGAAGATCTAACTGTGTCTGAAAAGTTTCAGTTAGTTCTTGATGTTGCACAAAAAGCACAGGTAAATTTACACTTGAATGCTTATAGATTTTCAGACTTTTATTTGAACAAAAACCTGTCCATTGCATGCACACTATTTGTCAAGAATTTGGACACACTTTACTGTTTCTCCTGATTTTGAAAACTTTTTCATCATCTAAAGCTTTTTGCTATTGTGTATGCATTTCTTTACAAAACTAAAATTTTAGTTTAATTAATTAATTTTTTTGGCCTGAAAGTGAAGGATAAGCAGCCAACAACTGTTAAGCACACATGGAAATTCCTTTAATATTAATTAAAAAGTAACCCAGAATGCACCTCATAAAGTTATTTGAGAGAATGCAAAAACTACATGAGCTGTGTGATCTAAAGAGTTGTTGTTTTATATTTTTTGGTCACTGCTTAATTCACATTCTTCCGTTCATATTATTTAATAGTTTTTGAGGACTTTTATTTTTATAGTATAATCTGAAAAATAGCCATAATAAATAACTGTTCCTTTTTTAATCTCGGTTGTGATTTGGAGTTTTTATGGACACTTTGCATATTGTTCTTTTTGATCGACGTGAAATTAATGTTTCTGCAGAATCTTTTTGGTAAGATGGCAGACGTGTTGGAGAAAATCAAAAAGTAAGTAGCTCTTTTAAATTTTATGGTGATGGAAAAAGTATGAGATGAGAGGACAAATTCATTGTGTTCATTCACAAAACTTTTAAGTTTCAAACTCGAATGTACCATTTTTGCAAACAAACACAAAACTGCTGATGGAAATAATATGAGATGGAAAGAAAGTTTCTCAAGGGTGGTGCAATAAGTTTTGTGGGAGCATTGAAATATAATCATAACCTGAAGTAAACTAATGAATGTTTCTCCATGTTTGTGTGCGTATGTGTATACATCAGTTTGTTCATGTGGGTCCAGCCTGAGATCACTCAGAAATTGTACATCGCTCTGTGGGTGGCCTTCATCTCCTCCTGCGTCCTGCCCTACAAGCTGATGGGCTTCATGATCGGTAAGATTTATTACCCATAACTCCTCACATGTACGCAGTCACACACAAACAAATGCTGTCAATAAATGGCTTATTGTTGCTTTTATATCAAACATAGACACACTGGGTTTATTTGTGTGCTTTGAGTCATTTTAGCACTGAAGGAAGTATACAGATCAGATAATGGTGCAAACATGCTAACACCTAAACGTAGTTAGCAAGAGCAAGAGACAATTAGCAACAAAGTACACTATAGTTTTTTTGTTTTTTTTTTAAAGTTAATATTTTTATTCAGCATGGATGCATTTTTGTTTAAGCAAAAGTGACAGATTTTTACATTGTAAAAAACAAATCTAGTTAAATAAATATTGCTTTAACTTCTATTCATCAAAGCATCTTTAAAAAAAAAGTAAGTAAAAATAAAAAATGATGTATATATATATATACATAGACACACACAGGTGCATCTCAAAAAATTAGAATATCGTGAAAAATGTATTTGTAACTTATTTCAAAAAGTGAAACTTTCATATATTCTAGATTCATTACATGTAAAGTAAAACATTTCAAAAGTTTTTTTGTTTTATTTATTTTTATTTTGATGAGTCAAAAATCTGAATTTTGTGCAAGATTTTAAATTTTGTGCAAAATTTTAAATTTTGTGTAATTTCTTTTTTTAGCAAGTTAAAACCATTATGGTAAATTAAGTGTGCTTCCATCATGGTCCATAAAATGAAGACCACTCAAAAATTGTACATCGCTCTGTGGGTGGCCTTCATCTCCTCCTGCGTCCTGCCCTACAAGCTGATGGGCTTCATGATCGGTAAGATTTATTACCCATAACTCCTCACATGTACGCAGTCACACACAAACAAATGCTGTCAATAAATGGCTTATTGTTGCTTTTATATCAAACATAGACACACTGGGTTTATTTGTGTGCTTTGAGTCATTTTAGCACTGAAGGAAGTATACAGATCAGATAATGGTGCAAACATGCTAACACCTAAACGTAGTTAGCAAGAGCAAGAGACAATTAGCAACAAAGTACACTATAGTTTTTTTTTTTTTTTTTAAAGTTAATATTTGTATTCAGCATGGATGCATTTTTGTTTAAGCAAAAGTGACAGATTTTTACATTGTAAAAAAAAAATCTAGTTAAATAAATACTGCTTTAACTTCTATTCATCAAAGCATCTTTAAAAAAAAAGTAAGTAAAAATAAAAAATGATGTATATATATATATACATAGATAGACACACACAGGTGCATCTCAAAAAATTAGAATATCGTGAAAAATGTATTTTTTTGTAACTTATTTCAAAAAGTGAAACTTTCATATATTCTAGATTCATTACATGTAAAGTAAAACATTTCAAAAGTTTTTTTGTTTTATTTATTTTTATTTTGATGAGTCAAAAATCTAAATTTTGTGCAAGATTTTAAATTTTGTGCAAAATTTTAAATTTTGTGTAATTAATTTTTTTAGCAAGTTAAAACCATTATGGTAAATTAAGTGTGCTTCCATCATGGTCCATAAAATGAAAGTTAAACTATTAAATATGATGGAACACATCTAAAAAGTTGTTTTGTGTTGTCTAAAGTTGTAGTTATTTTATCATTCTCATGGTGTGCGTCTTTTCTCTGGCAGGGCTTTACGCGGGCATTCAAAAAGTGAAACTTTCATATATTCTAGATTCATTACATGTAAAGTAAAACATTTCAAAAGTTTTTTTGTTTTATTTATTTTTATTTTGATGAGTCAAAAATCTGAATTTTGTGCAAGATTTTAAATTTTGTGCAAAATTTTAAATTTTGTGTAATTTCTTTTTTTAGCATATATATATATATATATAGTTTTTGATATTTTTTTTATTTCAGTTTTTGTCTTATTATTTATTTAGTTTTATTAACAACATTTTTTTTGTAGTTTTAGTTTAATCCTGGTTTCCACAGTAGAGCAGTATTAGATCATTAGATGTAGAAATAGTTGAATGTTTGGCTTTAGGTATTTTTTTGTAACTTATTTCAAAAAGTGAAACTTTCATATATTCTAGATTCATTACATGTAAAGTAAAACATTTCAAAAGTTTTTTTGTTTTATTTATTTTTATTTTGATGAGTCAAAAATCTAAATTTTGTGCAAGATTTTAAATTTTGTGCAAAATTTTAAATTTTGTGTAATTAATTTTTTTAGCAAGTTAAAACCATTATGGTAAATTAAGTGTGCTTCCATCATGGTCCATAAAATGAAAGTTAAACTATTAAATATGATGGAACACATCTAAAAAGTTGTTTTGTGTTGTCTAAAGTTGTAGTTATTTTATCATTCTCATGGTGTGCGTCTTTTCTCTGGCAGGGCTTTACGCGGGCATCAAGTTCTTTATTATAGACTTCCTGTTTAAGAGCTGCCCAAAACTCCGAGACAAATACGACACTCCGTACATCATGTGGAACAGCCTGCCCACCGACCCTCAGCTGAAAGAACGCAGCAATGCCACTGTGTCACGACGGGTGAGAGAGAAAGAGACAATGTCAGGCTTTAACACCAGCCTCCTGGCTGTTTTCACACTTTAAATGTCATACCTATTTGAACCGTTTGTTTCAAAGTGTCAGGCACTGTATATGTGTGTGTATGAGAGTCATGGGTGTTGCCTCGTAGGGGAAACATCAGTGTAGGTAGTTGACATGACAGTCACACATAATCTGTTGTCTTTCTCTCTCAGCTGTCTGGGTGTGAGAAGGTAGGGATTGTGATGTGCTTCTGCCAGCACCTGTGTATGTGTGTGTGTGTGATGAGACCTTTCTTCACCTTGTGTGTTTGAATCTAGATGCACAGTGTGATATGAATTTTGTCTGTGCTCAAATGGGTGAAAATTGGGTGAAAATTGGGTGATATATATATATATATATATATAGTTTTTGATATTTTTTTTATTTCAGTTTTTGTCTTATTATTTATTTAGTTTTATTAACAACATTTTTTTTGTAGTTTTAGTTTAATCCTGGTTTCCACAGTAGAGCAGTATTAGATCATTAGATGTAGAAATAGTTGAATGTTTGGCTTTAGAACACTGAAAGAAAGTAGTTGGACTGTGTTGAGAGACTGTACAGAGTGAATACTACATGCCCTTGAGTATGAGATCAATGGCGGTTGCCCTTCTCTTAAAACATCATTACACTGACAAAAAAAAAAAAAAAACTTACTCACATGAATGCTCAAACATACTAAAAATCTAACTGCATTATGTTGACATCTTCTGGATGACATCACCAAGGCCACATTAATAGAAAATATATATGTATCATATTTCACGAACATCCTGTTTCACCCAGAAATACATCACCGAATGGAAGTAAAATGGGAATGTAGTTTTATGTTGACTTTAATGTTACGGCTGAGAGGGTTAGTTAATACAAACTATTGAAATCCCTCTTTTTTTATGTTTAGATCCAGCCGGTTGTATCACGAAGTACTTTAGCCACCATCCCGGCCGGAGTGACCCGAGAAGAAGAGAGTGGCCGTGCACACAGCACAAAGAAAGGAGCATTCCATGAGATCTTCAACCTACCTGAGGTTGAGAGACCTCTGCCCGGTGAGACATCTCTTAGACTTGCTTCTTGTCTCATGAGGCCTTGCATACCGAAAGAAAACAGTACTTAATGGAAAAAAGGAAACAGACTTTTAAGTTGGACACACCAAACAGATTTTTACTCGCTTCTCTTTTCACTTTTTTTTAACGGCGTCTTCTCTTGCAGTATGTGAGAATGGATGGAGATGCTGTCTGATAAACAGAGACAGGAAGATGCCGACTGACTACATTCGCAATGGGATGCTCTTTCACAGAAAAAAAGCACGACTGAGTAAATGATTACAGAATTTTCATTTTGACTTTTCAAAAAGAAAAATAGAATATTTTCTCTATTCCTTCAAGAGACTAGAACAAAAAATAAGCATAAATGTGAAATTGAGAATGACAGCACCTATCTGAAATATGTTTCATATGACACTGCAGTACTTATGAAAAGTGTGTGTGTGTGTGTGTGTGTGTGTGTGTGTGTGTGATGAAACCAGCTGACCTTACTTTCTTTACCTTTGTGTGTTTGGATCTAGACGCACAGTGTGATATGAATTTTGTCTGTGCTCAAATGGGTGAAAATTGGGTGAAAATTGGGTGAATCCACCAAAGAAATGTCCAGGTTGCATATCACCACAAAATCAAAAGATAAAAATAAATATACATTTTTTTTTTAACCATTCAGGTTTTTTTCCCCTATATGCTTACAATTAAGCATATTTCCTATCCAAATTCACATTACTGTAATACAAAAAGTCATGTACTATGCTATAATTTCTCTAATAGGAATATTGATTTATTTTACATTTACTAAATTATTTTACAATTCAAAAATTATATAATCTTATGCATTACAGTAATAAGATTTTTTGCATTATGGTAATGAGATTGTGTGTTAGGGTTCTGCTTTATTGTCATAAAAAATGATGTCACAATGCAAATATGAATGAATTTAATGTAAAGTCTTTATTTTATTAATACAAAATACAATTTTCTTTGTTATTATGTGGTGAAATATCAGATGGACATTTCTTGACAGATTTTGTGTAATTCACCTTATTATTATATTAAATTTTTTTCACATTTTGTTTAAAAAATCATATTAATGTCATTAATTGACTGATCTGCTAATTATATTTAAAGTGCCCCTATTATGGGTAATGACATTTCATATTTTACAGAGACAGGAAGATGCCGACTGACTACATTCGCAATGGGATGCTCTATGTCACTGAGAAGTAAGAAACATTTGCTCTTTAAGCTGGCAACTCTTTTCACTCTCTTTCATGCTATTATGAATAATTGTGCACATTTTTGTACATCAACATTTGAAGTAGCAGTATAATCACAACTGGTTGTCCATCCAACAGCTACCTGTGTTTTGAGAGCTCCAGTTCAAGATCAGGGTCTTCAAAGAAGAACAAAGTCATCAAACTGGTGGACATCACAGATATCCAGAAGGTATGTACAGTGCTGCTATTTTCAACTAAAATTAAAAACGACTAAAAATCATTTTCGGTAATTGAAATAAAACTGAAAGTCTAAACTTACACTTGAAATAAAGCTAAACAGAAAAAAAAAAAAAAACCTAATAAAAATTTCAAAAGCACATACATTTACTAACACTTTAAATTAAAAACTTAACAAATGATAGAAATAAAAACGAATTCAAAACATTAATAAATATAATATTTATTATAAACAAATAAATAAAATCCTTTGCCTAATCATCATACACACACACACATGTAGAGACCACTTCAGACTTTCCTTTTCCTAGGCACAAATATTCTTGTTCTAGATGTTGTTCAGACAGCCACATGATGTCTAGTGGCCAAGTGTTCTTGTTCAGAAAAAGCAGTAGCTTTTTTCAATTTTTCTTAACTTTATAGACCGTCAACATGAAACGGCTTGGGAATTGTTTAAAAACGACTCGTTTCAGTGATTCAGAGTCGACTCTTTCTTTTGAGAGACAATAACTTTTTACACGGTGCACTTTCAGATTTAAAATTTTGCAGGATTTTTTCATTCACTTAGAGCTGTGTTACACTCTGCATGAAAGGTAATTTTCAAAAATCCATAATTGGGGCACTTTAATATTAATGACTTAATACAATCTAATTCAATTGAATGTTTACTGCTATTGTGACATTTTGAATCCATTTTCACGGACTGTGTGATGGGTATGCTCTGTGTGTGCATAGATAGTGTCATTCAAGACATAAAGGATCGCTTTGCTCAAAAAATGGAGTAGTTTCCACCAGTGCTATTTTAGTATCATTGAGATATTATTATAGTTTTTATTTTATTTTATTTTGATTAGTTTTTGTTCATATATATATATATATATATACAGTATATATTTAAATTAAAAACTTAACAAATGATAGAAATAAAAACGAATTCAAAACATTAATAAATATAATATTTATTATAAACAAATAAATAAAATCCTTTGCCTAATCATCATACACACACACACATGTAGAGACCACTTCAGACTTTCCTTTTCCTAGGCACAAATATTCTTGTTCTAGATGTTGTTCAGACAGCCACATGATGTCTAGTGGCCAAGTGTTCTTGTTCAGAAAAAGCAGTAGCTTTTTTCAATTTTTCTTAACTTTATAGACCTTTGACCATTTATCCTTCACTCACTTATTGGATATGAGCACTATGCCTTTTCAGTAGGTGGCAGCATTGCATCACGGACTGCAGCATGTACCTCACATAAAAAGGACATTTTGATTAAATATTCATACATTTTTGGAGTTTCTAAATTATACCTTTATGTTTTACATTCTGAATTTGGCAGATGTTTTTTATACAATAATAATTCACATTTGATTAGTTGTTGCTTTCCCTGGGAATCAAACTCATGACCTAGGTGTTGCTAGCACCATACTCTACTTTTTGTGCTACAGGAAGGCTCGTTATCATTTTATACAATTATAACACAGCTATAAATATGATCAAATTGATTTGCAAATATTCATATTGTTTTTGCAATTATAAATTCTCATCCTTTATAGCCGGAATACACTGGATGCCTTTTGTTCAGATTTGCAGTTTGGAACAACAAAAACTGCAGATTGTCTGTGTCCAGACTGAAAACCAGCCAAAAATCTGGGCAAAAGTTGTGTAGTATGTTCCAGCATTAAATGGACAGTTCACCAAAAATGCAATTATCATTTACTCACACTCAAGTTGTTCCAAACTATGAGTGTCTTTCTTCCGTTGAACACAAAAGAAGATATTTTGAAGAATGTTGGTATCCAAACAGTTCACAGTAGCCATTGACTTTCATACTATGCCATTTCTGTTGGTTTCCAACATTTTTCAAAATATCTTCTGTTTTCAACAGAAGAAAGAAACTACAGGTTTGGAACAACTCGAGGGTGATTAAATGATTAAAGAACTTTGATGAGAGAACAATGTCAAACTCCAATCTGAATGGCTGGTGTTCCACAATTTCCATGATGGCGAAGTTGATCCAAATTGACAAATCTATATTGTATTCAAATGCTTTTTTTTCCCCATGTTACGGCATTTTGTTACCATAATATGTAATATATCATGTTAAATAGGTATTGAAAAAAGTTTTTTTTTATGCTACTGTTACAGTTATACAATAATTAAACAAAAACTGTATAATAATTACAATAACTCTTGAATTTCTTTTTCCACAGTACAAAGTTTTATCAGTTCTGCCTGGGTCTGGAATGGGCATTTCTGTTGCCACCCCGTCAACACAGAAGGTAGTCAAGTCAAGTCAGATTGATTTGTATAGCACTTTTCACAATACACATTGTTTCAAAGCAGCTTTACAAAAAATCATGATGATAATGTTTATGATATCTTAAGATCTTCATGCCTTATAGTGGCATTTAGCAGATTAGAGCTGGAAGATCATATAATTCACGTTTTGTGATTATGTAAGCAATCAAGCATTTTAGATATACTATATTTTACATCGCACCATGAGTGTACTGTACATATGCTGATAAAGTTAAAGTTCAAATCCATTTGGTGTCTTTTTACAGTGACATCACCCTCTGTCTTATTGCTTTGATTAATGACTGAGTAAAGTCTGACAGTGAATCACTTTATCTTGTTCTCACAGCCACTTGTCTTTGGTGCCATGATACACAGAGACGAGGCCTTTGAGACGATCTTTACCCAGTACATGAAGATCATGACCACAGCCAACCCTGAGACGTAACTCACCCTTTATCCTTCTGGAGGATTTCTCATTTGGAAAAAGATGAGACCAGTGTTTCCTGTCTGGTTTACTGGTTAACATCTCAAAGACTTTTCCAACCTGAGGGATGCAGACGGCTTCTCGTCATGCGACTGTGACCTTTTTGGCTTTTTAAAGATGAGCACACTGATCAGTGTACAGACTTGTGTTTTCTACTCGTCTCTCAGTGATTCAGATTTCATGTCTGGTTTTATCCTGGAAGAGGTTTGTAAAATGAAGCCGATCACACAGGATGGTCTTTAACACTTTAAACACTGCAAGAAAAATCGGTATTAATAAGTATTTTTGCTCAAAAGAAAATTGACCACAATTTGTTCATTTGTTAGGTAAAACAAATGAAAATCTTAATTTAAGATATATTTATCTGAAACAAAGTATTTTGCTTTTCAATTCCATTTAGCTTTAAACAAAATTTTGATATTTTATACTGGAAAACAAGACAAAAATACTGATTAATATAAAATGCAATTTTGCAGTAATTGCATTATAAGGTGTGTTCACACCTATAGTGTTTTGCAGAAACAAATTGAAAGGAAATGTATTAATTTTTAATCAGAGTTTGAGCAATTTTAGGCACTTGTGCACTATATTCGATCTTGACCTTCGCAGCTCTCAAATTTAATTTATGCTAGTGGTCAGCTGGAAAAAAAAATACTGTTTTTTATTCAGGTCAGTTATAAAGTTAAACTTTGTGCAAACTTTCATTGAAAATGAATGTAAATGAACTTTGTCACTGCAAATCACTATCAGTGCAAATGACCTTTAAAACTGATAAACAAAGCCTTGTTTTTCTTTTCTTTTTTAACATTTGTTTACATTGTCGCTGTGTGCACAAATCGTACACACAAACTCACTTAAATCTCACCTCCCAGCAAAGTGTGCTTCATGTGTTTTTAGCAGAATATCTTCCCAAATTTTACTTTGGGAAAGTGTAGTTTCGAACGGTTTAAAATGCCTTTCTTTTATTTTTGTAATGTCATAGCAGTCAGCAGAATCATTGCTCATCTATTGATTCACTTACATTTGAAAACACTAGATATGAAGGGTGTCAAACTCAGAAACTAACATTTGGTTGCACTTTATTTTGCAGTAGTATACTTGCAGTGTACTGTGTACTTAAACAAGAAAGTTCTGAATAATATAAGGTAACTACTTGGGGTTAATATGAGTTCAGTTAAGGTTTAGGGTTAGTACCTACAGTAGTTAATTATAATAAGTGCATAGTACATACATGGTGAACAGGACTGTAAAGTAAAGTGCAACTGAAGATTTTTACCAAGTATTTCATGTATGTCCGTCTTATTGATAAACACTAGTTACTTGTAAATGTTTTGTCACTTTAAACTGTTACTAAATGAAGTAAAATTCAGTACAGAACATCTTCTATTCACATAACACATTCACAAAGCGACTCTAAACTCATCTTGATGACAATCTTTAGGCTCTTTTGAAAAATCTTTAGGTGAATCTCATCGAGAAATATCCAAATCATATTTTACCCCAAAATCAAAAGAATGCTAAGTAACGACAATGAATCTCTCTCTCTCTCTCTCTGTGTATATATATATATACATATATTTATATTTATATATATGAGAATTTAGGATAATGAAAGTATGTCACAATGAAAAAAATATGCAAAGAGGTTAAATAAAGGCAAAATATGACTTAAAAATTTCGGTTTTTGTGAGATTCACCCTTTAGGCTCATCCTGACACTAGAAACTAAAACATTTGATTACTTTTAGTGTAATTAACATTGGGGGAAATGCTTGACATCCAGTCATAAATTATTTCAGAACAGCTAATGTATAAACTATTGAAAAACATCCTGGCACAAGACAGCAACACATCTCCTTATTGGATGAAGTGGTAAATTCAGTACAATGGCAATAGCCTGTAATGCTGTGATTTACCATAAGTTCCATCTTGGAATATAAGAGAAATCTAAATGAATAAATTTTACAGTTGTATTTATAGTGGGCCACCCTTTTTGTTTGTTGCACAGATACATTATAACATTAAGAATTAATTTAAATAATTAGCTGAAAATTAACGTTCAGGGCCACATTTGTATCGAAGACATTCTAAAGATCACCATTTTATGAGAAAATACTGTTCATACTTTGTCTTCCCATACATCTGTTAGTTTACTCACACACATGAGGGACTGTTGAATGTTGCTCAGCTCCCAAAGATGAATCAGTGTATTTTACCAAAGGCCCTTTTGAGCTTTTGGAAGTCTCCCGCATGCTGGCTGTTGTGTTGGATGGCACTAATGAATGACACAGAATGAATCGGGTAATGTCTCGGTTACGTACGTAACCCTCGTTCCCTGATGGAGGGAACGGAGACATTATGTCGAACGACATATGGGGTCTCACTTGGGAGGCCAATCATCTCTGAGTTTAAGAGAAAACGCCAATGAAAATTGGCTAGTGGATTTTGCATACCTGAGCCACTCCCTGTGCATACGGGTATAAATAGGCGACAGGTGCATCCACTCTTCAGATTTTTGCTTC
>NW_015552618.1:360176-374278 GCF_001515605.1 Sinocyclocheilus anshuiensis | reverse complement strand
ATGTCACAAAAGCTACGCTAAGGTCGTAACCTTCCCAAAGCCCCAGCGCAAATTCACTGACCTTGGTACCGAAAGGGACCAAATGGTGAGTACATCGCTGCTGGAGAAGGCCAAGCTGCTGTTCCGTCCACAAAAAAAGTTTTTGGAAAGGATTTCAACCTTCAGTGAAAGATTGCTAAAAATCTTTCCTATTTGTTCTTTTCAGCCTGGCAGAACGATGGGGAAGCGTGCCTTAAGGGAAAGGTCACTATGGAGACCACATCCTACCTGTAGGGAGGTGATGTGGAGATACTGATATGGACTGACCCAGGGGGCAGTACTACATATGTAATGGGTCTCTGAGGCAGGTCCTACCTTAGAGTAGGGATAGAACAACTGCCAGAAGAGACTGACAGAGCAGGTCTGTCAAGGGAAGACACAGGTTTACCGAGAGGGAAACCTTACCGTGAACAAATACACATATGGGATTACCCGTAGGGAATCAAGTCATATGGACACCTAGCCCAGTACAGGGGCTGACCGGGACTCCGGGCATGCTAACACCAGTACTGGGTACCACTGCCGGGGGTGCTGGAGGATGCTCGACCAGGGTTCGCCAACCGGGGAACTCTACTGGGAGAAGAAAGGTGCTCGCATCCCCATTTGAGGGGGAATTGCGCAGCAAGCGTGACACCGAGCCAGATCTTCCCGCCAATTACCTGTTACCCAACACACGGGAAGAAACCGGCTCTACACGAAGGTTGTAAAACCTCGTGAAGGTGTTAGGTGTCACCCAGCCCGCAACTTGACAGATGTCTTCCAGAGAGGCGAACTGAATCGCGTAGCCGAGTCGAACCGTCCGAATGAGCCAGCAGGACGGGTTGGGTAACGCAATCCACGCTCCCAAACTCCGTACGAGTGGCACCAAAGGGACAGTCGACGTACCCGCAGTGGTGCATCGATGGGGAGTTGTGTTGGGTGGCCCAGAAGGCATCGCGTTCTGAGTCATCGCAGCAAAACTCCCTGTGTCCCCGGAGGGACTGGCCAGAGACGCGTGGAGAGGCGTTGCGTCTCCGAACCGCGACCTCTTGGCCAATGGCGATAGAGGGCGTCGTGGGTGAGAGTGAGGAAGCGGTGCATCGCTCACTGTCAACCCACGAGCCTTGCAACCCGGAGGAAAAGGAAACTGCTCTTTTTCTGACAATGTGGTCACTGTTGGCCATTGAGCCACCGGCGGAACAAAAAGAAAAGGGAACAGAAGATTCTTCCCCTGGCCCTCCTCCGGGGGAAGGAGCGGTGCTGTGTTCGGGTTGCCCGTGTCAGGGCCGCTTCGTTGTCTTAGCGGCCGGGTGCGACACGGGGGGGCGCCACTCTCCTGCGTGGGGCTTGACGTGCCAGCCTCGACGGTGTCTCAGCACGGGGCGGAGCTGGAGTGGAGGGCGCACACGGCGACGAGCAGGCTGGGGCACGGCCTGCGACGGAACGGTGCCAGCTGGAGGGTCACGTCAGGGCAGGATGTGCAGAAAGTGCACTTTGTCGACATCTCTCGTCTCGGCCAGGTTGAGCCAGAGATGGCGCTCCTGGATCACCAGAGTGGACATCGCCTTCCAGAGGGACCGCGCCGTGACTTTCGTCGCCCGGAGGGTGAAGTCAGTCGCCGTGCGCAGCTCCTGCATCAACCTCGGGTCGGTACTACCCTCGTGCATTTGTTTTTGCGCCTTGACTTGGTGTACCTGCAGGATAGCCATGGCATGCAGGGCAGAGACAGCTTGGTCCGCAGCACTATAAGCTTTGGCAGCGAGAGCCGCCAACAGCTTACAGGCTTTGGATGGGAGACGCGGACGATTCCTCCAAGTGGCGGCGTTTTGCAGGCACAGGTGCACCGCAACCGCTCTCTCCACCTGGGGAATGTCTATGTACCCCCTAGCTGCCCCACCATCGAGGGTAGTGAGGATGGAAGAGGGAGACGAGTGGCTTCTGGCCGTGAAAGGGGCCATCCACGACTTCGTCAACTCTTCATGCACCTCCGGGAAGAAAGGAACTGGGGCAGGATGCGGTTGTGAGCCGCGCTCCGCTCCCAGAAACCAATCATCCAGCCGCGAGCGCTTAGGACTGGGCGGTGTAGTCACCTCCAGCCCGATGCTCACAGCTGCCCGGGCAAGCATGGCCGACAGCTCTGGATCAGATTCGGCAGTGGCGACAACACCCGAGGGGGGCAGCCCCGCCGAATCTTCATCCTCAGAGCCCATCCCTTGATGCTGCAATCGACATCTGATCCTCCAGTGGACCACCGAATGACACTCTGGGACTGCTGTGAGACGGCCCAGCAGAACCAGTCGGCAGCCGCACAGGACATGTACTGCGGGAGGAGTGAGAGGTCCGTGGGGCGTGGCCTGGTGGAGGAGCTCTCACTATTACCCTCAGATCTCCCAGAGCACTAGCCAGCGGTCCTCTGCTCGCGGCAGAGAAACCGGGACGGGTAGTGACAGAGTGGTCTGCTCCACTCCCCTTGAGGAGAGAGAGAGGCGATCGCAGCGATACATAACTTAAGACACATAACTCATCCACGAACGCCGCTTCAGCGTGCTGAAGGCCCAGACACTGAAGACAGCGATCGTGGCCGTCAACAGAGGACAGGAAATGACCACATCCAGAAGGACACGGACGAAACGTCATCTTGAAAAAGACACGAATCGTCCGTGATTTGCTCTTTTAGAGGAAAAACTGCTCTTTCAGTCGAAGCACCCTGGGGAATCACTGCTGCAGGGACACCGCTGTACTGCGCCGTAACACCAGGAACAGCCCTCTTTCAACACAAAAATGAATAGGCTTTGTAGTGAAAAACATCAACTACTCGGCTCCGAAGCAAAAAATCTAATGAGTGGATGTGCGCTGTCGCCTTATATACCCGTAGGCACGGGGAGTGGCTCGGCATGCAAAATCCACTAGCCAATTTTCATTGGCGTTTTCTCTTAAACTCAGAGATGATGGGCCTCCCAAGTGAGACCTCATATGTCGTTCGACAACTCGTAGTGACCGACAGATAGGGAACTAATAGTTTTGCCAAATGTTGTTACTTTAACTGCTCTTCTTTAATATTGTCTGTCTCAAACTGATGTTTACACAGGCTGGGTCTAAATACAGTCCAGACCAGTTTGATCCCTGCTCACCAGCCCAGCCCAGGGGTGTGAAAACTGGAATAATATCATTTCTGTTTTTTAGTGGTAACATCTTATGGTTTAGGGTACAAATGCTTTTAGAAAATGTATTATAAGAATACATGTAGTATAAGAAATTAATTACAAATACATTAATACAATACATGAGTGAACATTGCCAGGTCATATTTCATTCAAATGTGAAAGAAAAAAAAAAGGAAATTATAAAGATCTTGAATTATTTATACATTATGGTTATATTGTACTGCCTTAAATTTATGCTGATTTTAAATTATTTTTTATTTTTTTTTTGGATAACTGTTGATGACTAAAATTAGAGTAAAAAGTTCTAATCTCATGTGAGAATATATGCAAAATATATATATAATTTTTTTTCTTTTTTCTTTTAATTTGGCGGTGGAATATGACACAGACTTGTTCATGAGGTTCACACGCAATACCTATATGTTTTAAAAACAACAAAGTTACAGTAAAATGCTGTGTTGGGCTGTTTAACTAAGCATCAAAAGTCTTTGTGTATCTGGAGGTGCTCAAGTTGGCACTAGTTGATAAAGTATTTGTTAACTGTGTAAATGTTTGCTATTTTCATAATATTTTCACTGCAAAATAACATTTACAGAGTTCATCTGACAGACATGAATTATTGTTATTATTTGTTATCTGTTTTTTTTTCTGACTGTCCGAAGACAAATGATTAAAAGAAATTTATATACAGAAGTAGAGTAATATAAGAAAAGTTCTGTTCTGATTTGAATAGAACAATGTATGTTGTTAAATCAAAATGTGTTGTACACTTTTTTAATTTAAGTAAATTAATGAATTATTTGTCTGATTTTTTTTTCTTTTAGTTTTTTTTTCTTTTTTACTCCCACATTTTACTTCAAATTCACATATTTGGGTGAACTTACCCTTTGAGACCAACTGCCACTAGACGGCACTGAGGTGACAGGCTTGAAGACACCAGATAGACATGTAGAGAAATACCTGTAAGTCACATAATATGAATATATGAAGCAATAAATGCTTTTATTATAGTAGTTTTAAAAGGCTCTGTGGAGCGTGTAATGCACATAACCACAAATGTTATTTCCAGCAGAGGTTCAAGTGCCTATTATTATTATCAAGTGCCTACAGCAGAGTCCTATTAATGTCCAAAAAGGTTCTCAATGCCTGCGTTGTGCATTTATGGAGGAATTTCCATCCAATTTAAAACATTCTGGCTGTAATTCAGTCTGTATCTATTCAAGTCTTCACAAGAACCTAGCACATCTAGGCTGCATTCCAAGATGAAGAGCGAATAACTTATATTATGTTCTTGTTTATTATTATGTTTAACTACCAGTGTTGGGGAAAGTTACTTTTAAAAGTAATGCATTACAATATTGCGTTACTCCATAAAAAAGTAACTAATTATGTTAGTTACTTTTTATGGAAATAATGCGTTGTGTTACTTTTGCGTTACTTTTTAAATCTGGACAGGGCTTGCTTGTTTGTTTTTAAAATAAAAAAGTTATATTTTTGGCAAATATAAAAGCCTTTTCAAACCAAAAGTGAAATGAATAAGCCTCAGGCTGAAGGAAATGTAAATGTACGTCCGTACAGTAGAATGCAGAAGAAGAAAATTCAACACACTTCAGCAATAAAAAAAGCTCTTGTAAATTAAAAAGTAATGCGTTACTTTACTAGTTACTTGAAAAAAGTAATCTGATTACGTAACCCGCATTACTTTTAATGCGTTACCCCCAACACTGTTAACTACATTGTTGTTTTGCAAGTTTATTGCTCATTTCAGAAAATGGGGGGAAAGATGAATGATTAAATTCTATTTTAAGAGAGCCAGTAGTAGTAAATGAAAATATTATGAAAACCGTAGTGAACACTTGGTAGATTTTCTTTTGGAAAATGACAGTGTATTTAGTGACTACAGTGTGTTAAACTAAAAAAGTCAGAAAAAAGACTCATGTTATTTATTAGCTTAATTTTATCTCGCAAGCATTTCAAGCACTTTTATAACAACAGAGCAGCATCGAGATTGTCAAGACTGAGATTTCTGCAATATAGAACAGAATTCAAAGCAGAACTTTCACAGCCAAGCACTGCTTAGACATTTAAAAAAGCATTTCATTGGCAAAGTACTCCCGGCCAGGTGGTGTTTAATCTAGGTGCAACCAGTTGGTTATGAAATTTTAACCTGATATATTTTAGCCTTTGCCTTAGATGTTATTTTCAATACTTCTAAAGATCAGCTTCGTTAATGTACTTCAATACAGTTTTCTTTACTCAACTATATTTTTGTGGACTTTTGATTTACTATATATAAAGAGAAAATTGATACTGGTATTGCCGTGAACAAGTGTCGAAGACTGACACAGAAGAGAATACATTGTTGAATAAAATTGTTGTTTTTTTCTTTGCGCACAAAAAGTATTCTTGTAGCTTCATAAAATTAAGCTTGAACCATGTCACATGGACTTTTTTTTAACGATGTCCTTACTATCTTTCTGGGCCTTGAATGTGATAGCTCCCTTGCTGTCTATGCAGGGTCAGAAAGCTCTCGGATTTCATCAAAAATATCTTAATTTGTGTTCCGAAGATGAGCGAAGGTCTTTCAGGTTTGGAACGTCATGAGGGTGAGTAATTAATGACAGAATTTTCATTTTTGGACATTTTGGAATTTTCACAGATTGGACATTGCATTCAAAGAAATCAACAGATATTTCTGTGACTGGCTACATTTCTCAATACTGTAAATTGCTCAACACTGCAAAACCTGTTGTAAATCGAAACCTGTGATGATCTCCAGAGTGCAAACACAGAGGGCTTGTCCAAATACCCACATCTGCACTCTTTGCACTTGAACACTTCTCTATTTGCTGTATTTGGCCCAAGTGTTCAAGTGGGTGTGAAAACCACAAGTGTGTGTAGAACGTTTCATTACCTGATGGGACACACTTACAGTGTTGTAAAAATGCAAGTGTTTACAGAGCTTTATTTTGATTTTCAGTACTTTGCATTTTGAAATAAACTTCTAAATATCTGTTCAGCAGTCTCTATAATAACAGATGACGCGATTTAGTAATTGTGGTGCTTCTAATTAAAGCTGCAGTCCGTAATTTTTGGCACTCTAGCGGTTAATAAACAGAACTGCGTGTGCCTTGCAGCACAGCATTGTAGCCGGAGCTACTTCTCTCTGTTTATGTCGATGACGAATCACGCAGGTACTGGGCTACTCTGCAGCGGTACCGACCCAAACCAGTCTAAAATAGTCCGAATATAAACACTTATTACAGGTGTACTGTAGTGATTCAGGACAAGCCAAAAACACGATTTGGAAAATGGATTCATGGTGCATTCGTTTATTATATAAATTTGGTAAATTTTGAACAAAAAAGTTGTGACAAAAAAATAAGTCATTATAATCCATAATTATGTCCCCACTGGATGCTCAGACCGATGAGCTTTGTAAAAATCGATGCGATGTTTCAGAAAGGTGGGGCATAGAGGAGAAACAATAATGTACAGTATGTGTTTTTTGAAACTTAAACCGCAAAAACACATTTCATTACACCAAATACACAAAATAATGTTCTTTTTAGCAACGTCATATGACCCCTTTAAGACCTAGAACAGTCTGCCGCACTTCCTGTTGCATGAACGCACTCTCAAGCGGCCAAGAACACAAGTGTGGTATTTGGGACCTTTACAAATAGATCTGTGTTACAAGATCTGAATGGGGCATTTTTAGAATTATCATGTTGATTTATAGGCCTTAGAAATTTGTGTTTCAAATATGATACAGTAGGCTTAAGGGTAAGTATGTTACTAATCTGCTAGTTTAACTTGACTCGAGTCCATTTCCATAAAAGTATCTTTACATTTACTTAAGTATGACAATTTTATTCAATGAAAATTTGTGCTTCCTCGTGGCAGCTTTCGAATGACATTATCCATTTGGCATGAATCAGTGTTATTTAGTGTCAATGGCAACACGGTGCAAAGCTTTTTTGATTCACGAATAAGGTTTCCGAACTTCTGTAGAATACAAGATTTTTGGTGAATAATGACTTGAAAGTTTCAAATGATGATGGAGGCAGAGTATTTTTGGCAAGCGTGGCCTCATATGTCGCTTTTGACAGGGCAGTTTGTAAACGGTGAGGAACATGGTGATTTTGTGACGCTTCAGATCCATCATCATCTGATGGAGAGAAGACTAGATGATCAGAGGGTAGAGGAGAGGTCGAGGGATATGAGGGGAGAAAAAAGGACGTGACAGAGGGTTTGGGACATCTCTGGAGGCCAATAACAGACGCACTGATTGATACTGGGTTGTTGAATGATGTGACAATCATCATCTATGTGGCAGAGGTGACCCTGCTATTGCATTAGGAGGCCATGCCATAGTCATTTGACAACTTATGAGTCACCCATATTTTACGGACAAATGTTAAAAGTGGCAACAGCAGCACAGGGACATGACCGTAAGCAGTCACTCACTCAAAACCGACTGCTACCTCTGTGTTGGATAGAATATCCACAGGAACTTCACAGAAGAGCTGATGCATGACACTTAATAACATCTGATAAGATTAAAATGCTCTGGTAAATATCTAGATAAGAATCATGCTAGTAATTGCATGACCCAACATCTAAAAATTGAATTAAGACACCTAAAATAATAAATGTAAATTGTGTTGGTAAAGATACAAATCAGCATCGACTCATTTGAGGTTTGAAAAAGGTTTCACAACAAGCTACTAACAAAGGGTAGCTGTCAACAATGAAGCTTAACAGGACAATATTTAAAAAAAAAAAAAAAATGATATCATTAGATTGTCTACCAAGTATTTTCATACACAAAAACAATGAGCATTTCAATAATGATGACGAAACATGAATAGATATACAAAATAGAATTAATAAAAAAAGAAAGTTTGTTGTCCAATGAGTACAGTTTGTCCAATGAACTTTGTTGTCCCATATGCTGCTCAACCAACAATTACAAGGAATTCAAGATGGTAAAGCATTATATAAAATGTGAACTGGAAAAAGTTCAGAACTGGACAAAGACCGAAGAACCTTTGAAGGGCCAACTGAGAGAGACATCTAAAAGGCATCAACAGACTGTTACAAGAGAGCAGAGAAGAAAAATCTGCCCTGTGGAGCTGAGTAGAGACTCTGCTGGAGAGCCTCTGATGTGCTGTTCTGATCATCGGTTATGAAGTTATAGAAAACCTATTTTGTGTAAAGAAGATATATATTCATATATCATATGAATATTCATGTCATATATTCTTTACACAAAATTCAAGCTAGTGATATTTATAAAACATAAAAATTACTTTGACCTGATTGTAACCAAACACCCAGAACACATTAGCAACCAGCTAGTCTATGTTACAATACATTTTTTCATGTTTTTAATCCCCATTTCCAAAACATATGCCAACTTCCTGTATATGCAGTAGTAGGTAGGCCACACAGTATTGTGGTTTTGTTACTGGCTGTAAAACACACACACACAAACACACACACACACACACACACACATACACACACACATTAAAATAAAAAAAAATAAAAAAAATAAATAAATAAATTAAATTAAATTAAATTAAATTAAATTAAATTAAATTAAAAATAAAAAATAGCCAGCAAAACTTACACCTTCTGCTTCGGCTGAGATTCTGATGTGCGCATCCAATAGAAACTTTAAAATCCCGTGAGGCCACTGGAGCTGAAGAGCCATCAGATTTGAAAAGAGTGATTCCTTTCAGGTGTAAGAGCTATTGGTGTTGGTGTCCAGAAAGTGTTTCCTAACTTGTCTATCAACACCCATGTAAATTATTTTCTTGATTGTTGTTACAGTTTTTTGTTCAGCTGCTTACACACATTTTCAAAACTTTGCCTCTTTTTTTCGAAACTTTACACACAAATCCAAGAATTGCACACACAAAATGCAAAATGCCGCACATCTCTTGCAAAATGAAGCACTGCATTAAAAACCTGAAAAGCAAACATTTGCAAATACCTTTGCCATAATATTAATTCCTGTTAGATTTTTGTGTGTTACATAGAGAATTGTGTGTTGTGTTTTGCAAAAAGTGTTTTATGAAATTGAAAACTGAGTCAAAGGCCGAGAATTAGTGTATAGTTTTGCAGATTTGGTGTGTGCTTCTGGTGTTTGAGTGTCAGAAATTGTGTGACAAATAAAGATTTTGTGTGTAAGCAGTTGACAAAAACTGTAATATGTCATAGGTAAAAGAACATCCACATCAAAGGACAATGTCATGGATAAAATTGTCTGGGTGATGCAACTCCTGAAACAATGTTTTTTAGGTTTTTAAAAATAAAAAGTTTGGCATACATTTTTATTTTTCTTAGAAAAAAAAGTGTGACGCGAACAACAAAGCAATTTGAACACGTTATCAATGATAAGTTCCTAAAGACAGTGCACTCTGAAAAAAGCCAGTTGCTTGTCTATATTCCTTTTTCTCTGTTGAGTGTCATTGTACAATTATACATACTTTTCTTTTGATAACTGTCTTTTGATAACTGCAGACATGATGCTGATTTCCCCGCACAACTCCCTGATTAACTACCTAGTACGATGCATCACTGGAGAAATTAACTAGCTAGTCGTAACTGTTTTGTGAAAGGTTTGTCATTCGAACTGTTACTTTGACAATAAACTGTAGGACATAGGACAATAAACGTCACGGAGGTGTTGGAATAATAACTTTTGCTAATGAATCAGTTTGAGATTGAATTACAGTCGGATTATTGCTGTATGGCATCTGTGATTGCTACTTTTGTTTTCTGTTGCTTTATTTCCAAATGTTTTGGTGCGTTCAAGTCAACGTTCAAGTCAAATGCAATGTTTTATATGGTTACATTTTATTTTGATGGTCCCCTTATAAGTAAAGTAGCATAAGAAAAATGGCAAGATATGAGACTTATAATACATTATAACTATGAGAAATATAATCCATTGTAAAATATAATCCAATGTGTTCATTGTGTTATAAATCATCATACTCTTAAAAGCTATAACCACAAATAAGTAAATATCATAATATAATAAAACTGTTCTTATGAATATTCATGAGATGATACAACATATAAGGTTTTTTATAATGCATTATGCATTCATTATAATGCCTTAAGAATACCCTTATAATGTATTATAAATACGGGCTTCATAGAAAGTGTTACCGAAATTTCTATTTTGTTATTTACAATAAAACTAGCTAATAATAATATGATAGCATTGTACAATTACGATTTAAACTATGATTCTAACCACAGGTCAAATTCTGTACCAACCACACAACTCTACAATGATGTTTGCAAATGCTCGTTGAAACTATGGTTACAGGAAACACAAATCCTTGAACTATGTTGATAACAATGGAACTTGCAACCATAGTTGGCTGACAAATTTTTGTTTTGGGAAACATTTTTGGGAATCTCAGTTCACCTTAACCCTTTACTAAATGTTAAATGTGACCGTGGACCACAAAACCAGTAATAAGGGTCAATTTTTTTTAAATTGAGATTTATACATCACCTGAATAAACAAGTCATCAAACTGAATAAATTAGCTTTCCATTGGTGTATGGTTTGTTAGGATAGGGCAATATTTGGCTGAGATACAACTATTTGAAAATCTGGAATCTGAGGATGCAAAAAAAACAAAATATTGAGAAAATCGCCTATAAAGTTGTCCAGATTAAGTCCTTAGCAATGCTATATGCTAAGTTTTGATATATTTATGGTAGGAAATTTACTAAATATATTCGTGGAGCATGATCTTTACTCAATAACGTAATGGCTTTTGGCATAAAAGAACAATCAATCATTTTGACCCATACAATGTATTGTTGGCTATTGCTACAAATATACCCATGCAACTTATGACTGGTTTTGTGCTCCAGGGTCACAAATGTAATTAAACTATGTTTTTGATTATGTTTTTATGATAACAATCTCTCTCTTTTTCTTTCTCTCTCTGTGAGGTTCAGAAGGGTGAATATTGAGACAGACTGAGAAAATCTCCACACTGATTGGTTCATCATCTCACTGTCACCTCACGCCTGGTGTTGAAGGTTACTTATGAATAAATGAATCGTATTTCGACATTAGCTCATCCTCCCCGTTTGGAGAATTAATTCCACTGTTGATTTCGCTCTGGGAATAAATCCATTGCTTTCACATTCTTGATGGCGGCTTTAAGCCGACACTGTCTGCATTGTCAATTGCTAATGAGCTAGCATACTGTTTACCCGTCATGCCTGCTGCACTGCTGCACATGGGGTGATAGATGCCTGTTTTTAATGATCTTATGTGCCGTACACATCAGAGGCAAGGGACCACTGGGCTTTTATCGACAGATGTTTAAGTCGAAATGGAAACACGAGGCACAGCTGTTAGCCAAGTTGTGCTGAAAGAGCTGCTAAACTTCTCGCAGACATCTGAATACCTTTTAATGGCCTCAAGTGTAAAACTAGAGTGTGTTGGATGGATTGTAATTTTATTTTCTCAAACATCCGTAGTCAGTTTGCTAAGACTTATGTAAGTTATGTCTTTTGGTTTAAATATAGTATTTGATATGACTTTGTGCACGAGAATAGGTAGGCCTAGATAAACAATGGACTATAAATAAATGCCTAACATGAAATAGACCAGACTATATAATTATTTATAAAGAAGTCCTTGAAATAGATAGATCACAAAAGAATAATTTTTTTATTTCCTGCACCAAAATATTATCAAAGGATCTTATGTGACTTATGCCATATATTGCAACTGTTCTGAGGGCATATGAGAAGGATTGTTGAAAACAAACTGAAATGTAATTTATTATTGTGTTCCAGTTGACAGATAACAATCAGAACGATCAACACAATCTCATGGCAATTTGTAACTATTTTATGTTTTGGAAAATTGGTAACTAATTCATATGAATTTGTACAATCTTCTCATTCTTACAATCTGCTTACACCCCACTGACGGTTATGTTTACGTTTACATGTATGCATTTGGTAGACAATTTCTCCAAAGTAACATTCAATGTATCAGCACCTGCTTTCCCTGGGAATCGAACCCATGACCTTGGTCCTGATAATGATATAGTTTATTGTTTGAACTACAGGGGTGGATGTTCATGCTTCAAAAAGTGTAAATGAATAAACACTGTGTGTGTATATTCTTAGATTTATTATGCATTACAATACTTACTGGTAATTCAGCTCCTCTGTTACCGACTTTAATTACACAATTTTATATTGATCATTGGCGAAATTCACTGCAAAACAACACAAAAAAGGTAGCAAGTAGCAATTTCTGAGAAAAGTCACTGCAAATTCTGTCATACTGTGCTGCAATAATCAGGAAAAAAGTCCCGGGAAATCCTGTCGGGACTACACAGTGCTGCAAAATCTATGACAGCATCATTTCCCACACTGCTTTGTTCATAACTAAGCGATGTTGAGAAATTACCAAGTTGCCAAAAGTGTCTGTACAGATGTATACCCGTCATGATAAGCATGAGCTTCTGAAGTGTTGAGACTCGCATTGTCACATGCTGTCAGAAACGAGACGCCCTGCTCTGCTCTTTGGGGCCTGTCAGTGTCTTTAATTCTTGCTGTCACCCAAACAGAGAAGGTTTTATTATTTGTTTTTGAGATGCCGAGACATGTCAGACCAAACTGAGGGAGTTTATGGATGAAATCTTTCTGGAGGCTGGCTTATGTCACAGCATGACGGAATGGAAAGACTCCAGTGAAGAGTCAGAGGGCTGCTAGAATTGCTTTTGTCTCTGCCAGATGCTACCCAGTGGTCTCTAGACCTTTTTCTGAATGCAGGTTGACTGTGTATACGCTAGTGATCTTTTCCAAAACCTAGTGAGCTGCCTGTGGCACTATTTTAAGGCAACATATAAGGCAACACTGATCCAAGGTCTGTCCCAAAAGGACATATTTTGGAATTTTTTAACTTTTAACTTCCTTCAAACAACTCATAAGACTTGCCTCCAGGAAATCAAGCATCTAGAAGAAAAAAAAATAATAAGAAAAGGTAGGGAAATAATGAACAATGGCAAAAAAAAAAGGCTATGTGTTGTTTGCAAACTTAATAAGTATTTGTTTTCTTGTGTTCCAGTACACATCATTTTTAAAACAAGAAAAAATTCAAGTTTTTTTCTAGAAGCTAAACATATATAATATCTTCATGCTGTTTAGTTATATGTACTTTGTATATGTGTGTATATATATATATATATATAGCTAAACAGCATGAAGTTGTATATATAGATAGATAGATAGATAGATAGATAGATACTGTATATAATATATTATATATCTTATTAAGATATATAAGATAAGACATTATGAATTTATATTTTGAATTAAACAGTTTTTTACTCCATGGACTTTTTTTCTTTCTTATTTAAAGCATGAATCTAAAAAAATGCTGATGAGGTAAGGAAAATAATCTAAACATTTAAAAAAGAAAAGGTAGGGAAATAATGAATAATGGCAAAAACGGCTATGTGTTGTGTGCAAACTTAAGTATTTTTTTCTTGTTTTCCAGTACACATCATTTTTAAAACAAGAAAAAAATATTTGAGAAGCTAAACATAAATAACATCTTCATGCTGTTTAGCTATATGTATTTTGTATATATATATATATATATGTATATATACACTGTATATATACAATAGATAGATAGATAGATAGAAAGTAATCTAAACATTAAAAAAATAAAGGTGTTTGCCATACAAAATTGTATGGGATATTAAGACTTTTAAGCATTATCTTCACGAAGGTTTGTTAGATGGAAAAACTTTTTATGGAAAAAAGGTCTAAATATCTTATGCAATTTTGATACATTTCTAAGTGTAAAATAATTTTTATAGTCCTGTCAAATGATTAATCGCGATTA
>NW_015552618.1:359944-360137 GCF_001515605.1 Sinocyclocheilus anshuiensis | reverse complement strand
ATTTATTATGTATATATAAATACACACATACAGTATATATTTTGAAAATATTTACATGTATTTACATGTCTATATTTAAATTCATATAATTAATATTATAAATAAATATATTTAATATATAAACAACATATTTGTCTGAAATGCATACATACATGCATGTGTGTGTATTTATATATACATAATAAATATACAC
>NW_015552618.1:345381-356227 GCF_001515605.1 Sinocyclocheilus anshuiensis | reverse complement strand
ATATAAATATATTTAATATATAAACATAACATATTTTTCTTAAATATATACATGCATGTGTGTGTATTTATATATAGCCTACGTAATAAATCTACACAGTACACACATATATATTAGATAAACAAAAACTGTTATTTTGGATGCGATTAATCGCGATTAATCGTTTGACAGCACTAAAATACAATTTCTTGTTATAAGACGGCTAAGTTATGTGTACTGTAAAACATAACAAAAATACTTCTTAAAAATGATTTTGACAGTGTAGCAGCACCAAACATGTTTGTAATGGAACATGGTGTAGTGGAACAAACATTTGTCACTTCTGTCATGAAATTTTAATAACTACTGTCTGTCAGGAACCAGAGAGGTGAGGAAGCATGGGTTAAGTTCCTCCTTCGAGTTGGAACCAAGCATGGCATTCCCAACGGATGAGTCCTGCTTTCTCCTTCTCATCATGCCAGTGGACTCGCTTGACTGTCTTGGATGCCTGGGGGTCTCTTTACCTTTGAATAAGGAAGAGGGCATGTGCTGCACCCAGCCTCTAACACTAGCACACTGCCATGCTACATTAGTTCATCTGCGTATCGAAGAGGTCAGGGCTATTTATCAAACCTCAGCTACCAAACTCCACAAAGAGGTGTTTAATTCACTCACGGATCCACTGACCCTTGCATTTGGAGATAGATTTAGGATGTGTGAAACAATCGTTTAGCTTGTAAATACAGGAAGCCATGAAACATATCAGGTAAATCTTTTTCTGAGGTGAAAATCTGGTAGCCTACAATTAAATTGCCATAAGACAGCTGTTTCGTCATCTCGTGTCTTTACATTTTGTCTTTTATTTAAAAGGGCAACAGAGCAAAAGTGGAATTTGATCTTTTTTTTTTTTCCAGTTCCTGTGTTACTACAGAATTACAGTAGCCTCTATTAGCCGCCCAGACTTGTCTAACAAAAAATGATTGTGATCTTAATGGTAAAATATTGTAATACTTCTGTGGTAAAAACCTGTTAACTGGTTAAAATTAAGTTCCTATGAATAACTCTAATAGATCTAACCTTACATTTAATGCAAGAACACTGTTTATACACTGTCATATTTAGAGTTTTAGGAAATAAAAAAATTATAAAGTCATCGTTAATTGACATTCGTAGAATTCCTGTTGTGACACTTCATTGACATATGTTTCAGTTATGTACTATAGGGTTTTATGTTATATCTTATGTTGTTACATTAGTGTATATTGCATTATTTTAGCATCATGTATGCTGATTGTGTTTTGTACTTGTGTGTATGAAACTTAGCACTTTCTATATGTTTTCATTTACCTCCTCAGCTTGTGTAAAAGCAGCTTGTGTAATGAGCTTTGGTTCATCTGCATGACTTTCTCATCTTTACTGGCTAGTGAAGTGTAGTACATTGCTGCAGTTTATCAAGTGACCACCATATGGCACTCTCGGAGCATCAAACTCTCATGCAGCAATAACATGAACCTGCAGGGCTGCTGTTCCTAGCCTTCAGCAGCCGTGATCGCTCCAGAAACAGCGAGTGTGCTTTTAATGCCATGCCAAGCAAAAGAAACGCTGCTTATCTCCTCACAGCTATAATAAGAGATAACCATTGTTCACAGACACATCTTTGGCCCATTATGACCTTCCTGCCTGGGTCTTTGCAGCTTTTGTCCCTGCAAGCTGTACCAGATAATCAGAACATAAGAACTCCCATTGGACAGCTCTGAGCCACCATGGCTACAGATACAAAGCACCATGGGAGTGGTCCCCCTACAAGGCCTCGTCTCCATTCGAGGGGTTCCCATGGACACCACGAGTCTTCACTTCTACTGAACGGTCGATGTATTTCACAGAGCGAGTAAACCCGCCACTCTTTTCTTGAGGAGAGAGAGAAAAGATTTGGCCGGCTGCTGTGTGGTCTCTCTTGTGCTCTGTGAGACTCATTTGTAATGGTGGTGAGAGCTTTTAAATTGGAGTTCTGGTCGGAATGAGTGCTGCTTCTCAGAGGGTTGAACCACTTTGGATGTGTTGGGCCCTCTGCTGTCCCAGCAGTTGTTCTTTATATGATGTTGAAGACCCCCTACCTGGTGAATATGTGCTTCCTGTGGTGACAGGAAGCTGGAAAAAGCACTTTAAGCTGCAGTATTTACATACTGCTTTGCTGTTCCACTGTGGGAATCAAAGGTCCTACGAAACAGTGTTTTTCTCCAAACTATGAATTCAGGGAAACAAGCTGTGCTAATTGCTTCTTCTTTTTTTTTTACAAGCCCAAATGGATGGTCTGCAAATGATCAAAACTGCAACGATTATATTTGATTCCACACTAAATGTTTCTATTTTAAATGTTCCTTGTAAATGTTTCTGTGTGCTGACTTTTAAAGAACATCAAGCTGTAATTTTTAGTAATTACATTTTAAAGTCTTTTTTTTTAAAGAAGATTGTGTTGGGCAGTTTAACACTGTTGTTTTTCTATTTGTTATCCAGTGACAAAAGGAAGCTTTTTAGTGCTAACACAACTATATGAGCACAAAAGATGTGCATTAATTGCATAATTGATGCTTTATTTATCTATTTTATGCTGTGCTGAAGTCTCATTGGAAATACTAAACAACTAAGAAAGAATAGTAATAACATTGTAATAAGTTACATATAAAGCAATTTTATGTGCATAATAAAAGTTGATTCACTTTTTTAAGGTGTCCTTCTTACAGTGTACTTATACATTTAAGTACCGAGTAACACTAATTAACTTACTATATGGTTAGGGTTAGGATTAGGGTTTGTTTTAGGGTTACTTGCATGTAATTATGCATAATTTATTGTTATTATAATAGTAAGTACATGTAACATGCGTGACAAGGACACCTTAAAATAAAGTGCTACCGTTGTTATTTTTTTTTTCTTCCAAATTTGATTAATTTGTCAAAATGATGAAGTTTGAGCTTCCATAAAAGTCAGCTAAAGTTTCCACCAAATTACCATTAATTTCCAACTATTCCTAATAAATTTGCAAATACATAATTCTGACATAACAATATCACTCCATAATCATTATTATTCACAAAATGATGGTAAACTCAGAATTTTGGGCTCTACTTATTTGCTTTAATTTGTAAATATGGTTCTCTGTCATGAAAAGGCTCAGAGGGCTTTTTACGCAGAGAACTATATAGTACTGGTTTCATTGTATTCGCTCTCAAAATGATCCTTAAAATAGGCGACCCAGAAGCCCTTGAGCAGCATTATCAGATCATAAGACTATATCTAAAGCTCTCAGAGCCAATCCCAAGTACATGAAGACTTTAAAATAATAGGATATTATCCTCAATTATAGGACCAAGCTCTTTCGTTTAGCCAGGCTATGAAAAGACACTGCGTTAAGATGATTACAGGGCTGTTGTGCTAATAGCACCACTTCAATTCACTTATATTTTTTCCCTCTCTTATAACATATGTCTCTACATAAAGCTCTTTTCCTCTTCCTCCTGGCATAAATACACACTCTCAGACTTACAAATAGTGCAGTGTGTCAGAAGAACTACATCTCCCATCAGTGTAGCTTTAGAAAGTTGATTCCCCTGGTTGCTTCCCCTGCGAGCTGAATTTATTGCGGGTGGCGGAGTTCCCTCACCACCGGCCTTTAGAAATTAATTTAGTGCAGACAGTACAGGTGTTCCCAATAAAACAACACTGCCCACAGGAGGCACATGAAGAGAGAGCGAGTGTGTGTAGAAAGCAGTGAGTAGAAAGATATGTGACCATTTTTGTTAGGAGACAAAGTGCAGTTTACTTTGCTGTGTTCACTTTCAGGTATTACCTATTGAAGGAAGAAGTGTGGGTTGGACATGAAAAGGCTTATGCCGTTTTTATATGCTTTGGTTATGCCACAAATGTGACTCTGGAGCACAAAACCAGTCATAAGTAGCACGATTTCTCATTTCATTTCAATGAAACAAGCCTATCTGAGACAAACAGGCACTAAATTATTTTTGCAATGAAGGCTATAATTCACTTTATTTACTAGCTCAACAAAAAATTATTTGTGCTATTCAGTCTTGTAATAACATAGTCAAGAATATTGTGACAAAATATTGTAGTCTAATATCTAAATGTGTTAGGGGTTTTGTCCATAAAAGAAAATAAACTGTAGTTGTACTTTATTCTAAGGTGTCCTTATCACAGTGTAATTATACATTTAAGTACTGAGTAGTATTTATTAACTACATGCACTTACTATATGGTTAGGGCTAGGGTTAGGGTTTGTTTTAGGGTTACTTGCATGTAATTATGCATAATTTATTGTTATTATAATAGTAAGTACATGTAACATGCGTGACAAGGACACCTTAAAATAAAGTGCTACCGTTGTTATTTTTTTTTTCTTCCAAATTTGATTAATTTGTCAAAATGATGAAGTTTGAGCTTCCATAAAAGTCAGCTAAAGTTTCCACCAAATTACCATTAATTTCCAACTATTCCTAATAAATTTGCAAATACATAATTCTGACATAACAATATCACTCCATAATCATTATTATTCACAAAATGATGGTAAACTCAGAATTTTGGGCTCTACTTATTTGCTTTAATTTGTAAATATGGTTCTCTGTCATGAAAAGGCTCAGAGGGCTTTTTACGCAGAGAACTATATAGTACTGGTTTCATTGTATTCGCTCTCAAAATGATCCTTAAAATAGGCGACCCAGAAGCCCTTGAGCAGCATTATCAGATCATAAGACTATATCTAAAGCTCTCAGAGCCAATCCCAAGTACATGAAGACTTTAAAATAATAGGATATTATCCTCAATTATAGGACCAAGCTCTTTCGTTTAGCCAGGCTATGAAAAGACACTGCGTTAAGATGATTACAGGGCTGTTGTGCTAATAGCACCACTTCAATTCACTTATATTTTTTCCCTCTCTTATAACATATGTCTCTACATAAAGCTCTTTTCCTCTTCCTCCTGGCATAAATACACACTCTCAGACTTACAAATAGTGCAGTGTGTCAGAAGAACTACATCTCCCATCAGTGTAGCTTTAGAAAGTTGATTCCCCTGGTTGCTTCCCCTGCGAGCTGAATTTATTGCGGGTGGCGGAGTTCCCTCACCACCGGCCTTTAGAAATTAATTTAGTGCAGACAGTACAGGTGTTCCCAATAAAACAACACTGCCCACAGGAGGCACATGAAGAGAGAGCGAGTGTGTGTAGAAAGCAGTGAGTAGAAAGACCATTTACCATTTTTGTTAGGAGACAAAGTGCAGTTTACTTTGCTGTGTTCACTTTCAGGTATTACAGGAAGAAGTAAGAAGTGTGGGTTGGACATGAAAAGGCTTATGCCGTTTTTATATGCTTTGGTTATGCCACAAATGTGACTCTGGAGCACAAAACCAGTCATAAGTAGCACGAGTATATTTGTAGCAATAGCCAAAAATACATTGTATGGGTCAAAATTATCGACTTTTCTTTTATGCCAAAAATCATTAGGCTATTAAGTAAAGATCATGTTCCATGAAGATATTTTGTAAATTTCCTACAAATATATCCTATAAATATATCAAAGCATTTTGATTTTTGATTAGTAATATGCATTGCTAAGGACTTCATTTGGACCACTTTAAAGGCAATTTTCTCAACATTTCGATTTTTTTCAGATTCCAGATTTTCAAATAGTTTTATCTCGGACAAATATTGTCCTATCATAACAAACAATACATCAATGGAAAGCTTATATATTTAGCTTTCAGATGATGTATAAATGTCAATTTAAAAAAATTGACCCTTATGACTGGTTTTGTGGTCCAGGGTCACAAATATGAATTCACTATCCATCTGTCTCTCTGCCTGTAAATAAAACTGGTACTCATCAATTGAATGTCAACTTTATTATGAACTGGAACTTTACACAGTTAATGCTAATGTTGTACTAAGAATCAGTGCAGAGATGTTAGAGAGCCTAAATATTAGAATATTTATAATATAATTAGATTGAAATAAATTAACATTATAAATGAACAACAAAAAATTGTCTATTCAGATATGGTGCAACATGCTTTGAATACTATTCTTTTTTATTAAAACAATTAAACAAATATATATTGTTTGAGTCCAATACAAAAATTAAGTGGTATTTATTGCATATTATTTAATGAAAACAGGTCAAAAATTACCTGAAGTCAACAAAAATGTGAAATCAAATCATAATATATTTTCATATAATATCTGTTGCAGCCTACATTATCTATGACCTTTTGCCTGGAAGTTCTAAATGAAATAGTTTAGAAATACAGTTTAATACTGAAAATTGCCATGCATGTTTGGTCATGCTAACATACTAAAGTGCATTTTTGGACAATCTGTTGAATTTAGATATCTTTGGATGTTCCCTGTCAAAATAACCAGAAGCTGGACAGAGGCTTGCCATGAAAATAGGAATTTGAAATGTGGTAAGGCATTAATCTTAATGATGGATATGCTGCCTGCAGAGAAACCTAGAGAATCCCTAATGATGTTGGGCACAGTTGGAGAGATCTTGCCATCCAGATGATAATTCAGGAGGGAGCAGAATGTTCTTGGCTGAGTCATTTAGCAGCATAAGGGCAGTTTTGACAAGTTTGACCTTATAATGTGCAACATTCCTTTTTAAAAAGTCTTTTAACTGGTCAAGAGAAACTTTAGTAAGGAGTTACTTTACATATATCACAAGCATGAGACAGCAAACAGTGTCATTAAACATGTATAGTAGAATAACTGTGAAAATGATGGCTCGCTTAGACTCATTGGGCCTTCTAAACATCCAGCGAAAGATCAGCTGCTGTAGTTATATGAGCCCAGTCTCATGAAAATGCGTATAAATAGTACGCCAAATAAAAACGAAAACTCGTGGTATTGATACGCAAAAATGGACTTTGGCGTGCATATGATACGCATGTGTTTGGCGTGCATATAATACGCAGTTTTCGCGTGCATATGATACGAAATTTGTTGGCGTGCATATGATACGCAGTTTTCGCGTACATATGATACGCATCTACCCCACAACCCTAAACCTACCCATTGCGTAGCATATACATGCCAAAGTCCATTTTTGCGTATCAATACCACGAGTTTTCATTTTTATTTGGCGTACTATTTATACGCACTTTCATGAGATCGGGTTGGTTATATTGAAATATATATTATTTAGCTGAATTACAAGTGAAAAAAGATAATGAAAAATCTACTTTAAAAACATTTTCCAAGTTGATATAAATGCCACTTGAAGGTTTTCATTTATTGACTTCAGTGAGGTGAGGGGGGGGTTGGGTGTTGGGGGGGAAAAATTGTTTCCTATGATATATTTTCAAATGTTCATGCCCAAGAAACATTTATTATTAGTATTATTGTTGAAAACAGTAGTGATGCTTTGTGTGTGTGTGTGTGTGTGTGTGTGTGCGTGTGTGCGTGTGTGTGTGTGCGTGTGTGTGTGTGTGTGTGTGTGTGTAAACTATAATACTTTTTATATTAATGCAAAGTGTTTTCTGTCACTTTCAATTGAATTCTTCCTTTCTAATTAAAAGTATTTGGAACATTAAGAAACCCTTTATCAGAGATTGACAAAACATTAATTGAAACATTAAGGAAAATAATCATAGGGGTCAGTGTTTGGTTTGGATAGGCAGAAGTAATAAATTTGTACAGTAAATGACACTGCAAACAGCTTGTGGGTCCTTGTCAAACGTATTGACCTTGTTCTTATTGAAGTCATGTGGGATTTTGACTGCAAACAGGTTCAATCTCGCAGTCAGCATCACACTGCAGCCGGAGACAATGAAGTGTCAAAGGCACACTTATGAAGCTGCCACAACTGGCATTACGGTCCTCCAGCTGAGCAGAAATAAGACATGACACACTGGCTAGTGTCCAGTACAGTATGTAAGTCAATCTCTCATGGCCCCTCTTGCTGAGGAGGTGTCATGGCATCCATCCGCAACACTGGACATCCTATCAGATGTGGTGTACCGCTTTCAGGTCTGGGAGGAGTAACCAAATGCAAAATAAAGAAAAGATTCAGTCTCTTGAAGCAAATGAAGTTTAACTTCTCTCAAATGGACAGTATATAAGACCAACAATGATGATTCATACTGTATCTTTGTACGACCGAAAATCTGTCTCTTCTTCAAACTAACAGCACTGTATTTAGTGTAGATGGAAAGCTGTATATTTTTAGTGTGGGCCAAGCAAGATACAATGAAGAAATGAAGATGACCATAAATGGCTTGAAGATTCCCCTTCTTGGTAGAGCATAGGTCAAAAATTAACACTCACAAATCGCACTTAGAAACTACTAAAAAATGATATTTTGCAACTGGCACATCGGATAACAACTTGGTAACACTTTAAAGTAAGGTTCAATTTGTTTGACATTCGTTTGTGCATTACACATCAATCAACTATGAACAATATTTTTACAGCATTCATTATTATGAATTATAATTCATGTTAATTTCGACATACTGTGTTCTAAAACATTCTAACATTTCAAGTAAATTTATAATTTATACATTTTAGTTAACATATTATGAACATACTGTAAATGAATTAACAATAAACAAAAGTCTATTTATAAATTATTAAATGGTTTGCTTCATTGTTAATTTATGCGATGTTATGCAATCACAACTGAAAACTGAAAACTTATTGTGATTGAACCTTATTGTAAATTGTTACCAAAACTTTTATCTAGGATGCAAGATTTTTGTATTGAGAATTTGCATACAGTTATCACATTAACATACCAAAATAAAATATTTGTAACAAAATCACAACGTGTCCTGATGTTTTTGACAAGTGTGTCTGAAAGATGATGCAAAATGATTGGAGCTGTTTGTCACAGATATGCAAGAAAGAATAATGTTATTTTTATAGGGACACAAATATATATTATATTTTGTAATAAAAATGCAAAATACAGTTTCATGTCAGGTAATAAATATTTATAGCCAGTAAATTTCTGTACTTTACCCACCATTGGTAGGTAAAAATTCCATTTTGCTCCCTGCATACACCTCTTAACCCTTCAATAGTTTCCCTGTCAGCTGGTGACAGTATCCTCATTGGAAGGGACTTTTCCCAATGACTGCTGGTGCCCCGTGTCTCGTTGTCTTTTAGCAGGTTAGTAAACTGCAGACTGTTCACAGATCCTCTAGATTAGCCATCAGCATTTTCACAATCTTTTTAACTCTAGCCTGTTAGGTTGTGTCACTGCCGGTAAGACATCCATTCAGCTAAGTGATTTATGTTTAATACGGAGGTCTTTTTTTCTGGCTCATGGTCTCTGTGGTCTACTCAGCTTCAAACAGTAGAGCTTTGATCTGTGTGAAGGGAGTCGAGGCAATCACATCTTTCAGCGCTATGCTCAAGGTTGAGTCAATAACCTGTTAATGCACCTGCAGGGCCATGTGCATGCCACGAAAAATGGTGTCCTCTGAGTCATCCTGAGAAGTTGAGGAATATAAAACTGAGAGAGTGTCTGTTGGTCCATTTTACTTCAAGTAAAGGCCACAATGATATCATTGCAACCTTGACCCTGGGTATATACTTTTTTATACTTTATTAATTAGCTGTGTTCATTTGTAAATATGAGGTCAGCCTCAGGTCTCCCAGCCTGGCCAATCTTGTTATGCTGGTCTGTTTTTATGGTTTTAGAGGGGTCTGACCATGCAGTTGGTCAGGCAGCGAGAACAAATGGCTGACCATATATACCAGCTAAACACCAACTTGACTAGACTGAGAGACTGGGTAACCAGCTTAAACCAGGTTAGACCAGCAAACCCCAATTTATATTCAGTGGAATTCCACAGGTGTAAGACGTGAGGAATCTGCTAAAATGTCAGATCCAGATTCCAATTTTGAAGGTTCGTAGAATTTGTTTTCATGCCTTAGTTTGGTTTAAGATGTTTTTGGAAAATATACCATTTTGAGTAAAAGTATTAGACACATTTTTATAATTACACTTTTTTTTAAATCATACTGTATGTACAGAGAATACAGTTCAACACATGATCAATTTAGATGGTTTTGGAGGCACTTTTCAGTTGCTCAGGGCAGGCTAGGAGACTAGCAGACTGACCATACTAAACCCATGCATGTTATTGGCTACAATGGGGGACCACAGGAGCCAGTTGAGTCCTCTGCACAATGTGACTTTGCTGCAGCCTGGAATTGAACTGCTGGTTTCGTCTGGCCAGAGGAGGACTGGCCCCCCGACTGAGCCTGGTTTCTCCCAAGGTTTTTTCTCCATTCTGTCACCGATGGAGTTTTGGTTCCTTGCCGCTGTCGCCTCTGGCTTGCTTAGTTGGGGACACTTAATTTCCAGCGATATCGTTGACTTGATTGCACAGATACTATTTAAACTGAACTGAGCTGGATGACATCACTGAATTCAATGATGAACTGCCTTTAACTGAAAAATGTGTGTTTACTAGTGTCACTTTGCATTATTGACACACTATTTTCCTACTTAATGCTGTACAGTTGCTTTGACACAATCTGTATTGTTAAAAGCGCTATATAAATAAAGGTGACTTGACTTGACTTTAATGAAAGCCTAATAGGGCTGGGTGAATGCGTACAGCACATACACACAGAGAATTGAAATTGCGTTACTCTCAGACCCTTGGTGCATACAGATAACACTAACAGTAGAACATACATAAATACAGATAGATACAGATTTAAATATAAAGTACAACTATACAATTATACAAATAAGGTAAAATGTAAAAAAATATATAAAGCAGCACAAGGCGCATGGCAGATAGAGTGCAAACCAGTGAAGTAAACAACAGTGCAGAT
>NW_015552618.1:330484-345152 GCF_001515605.1 Sinocyclocheilus anshuiensis | reverse complement strand
GGTGTTGTCAGTCCAGGAGAGATCCTCTGTGATGTGCACACCCAGGAACTTGGTGCTGCTCACCCTCTCCACAGTCACACCATTGACGGTCAGAGGAGCATGCTGAGTGCGCACTCTCCTGAAGTCAACAACAATCTCCTTCGTCTTCTCCACATTCAGAGAGAGATTGTTGTCACTGCACCACCCGGCCAGGCGGCTCACCTCACTCCTGTAGTTTGTCTCATCTCTGTTGCTAATGAGACCCACTACAGTCGTGTCATCCGCAAACTTAATAAGGAGGTTGGAGTTGTGTGACAGTGTGCAGTCGTGGGTCAGCAGAGTGAAGAGGAGGGGGCTCAGTACACATCCTTGGGGGGCCCCAGTGTTCAGTGTAATGGACTTGACCAGCTAAACCAGCTAAGACCAGCAAATCATCAGTTTTCCTTTTATTTTTTATTTTTTTTCATTAAGATCCCCCAGGCATGAGAATCTTCTAAAATAGATGCCAGATCCAATGTCAAGCTGTCAAGCTGTAAATCATATTCATCCCATAACCTTAGGAATGGTGATTAGAACACTTCTGTCTCTTCTTCTGAGCTATCCACATAACCTTAAACTTTTTTTTTTAGGCAACTGCAGGGGCTTTCCCCCATCGCCATTGAGCTGGGCCTTGGTGTGGTGAAATGAAGATGAAAGGCCGCCGTGTGGTGTAATCAGATTGTCTCCTGCAGTTGGGTCTCGTATTCATCTTCTCTTGGCAACCCGCTGCTCCACAAACTCTGGCTGACATAAATCACAATTGGGCCCTAGTCACCTTTCATTCCCATAGAGCCACTGAGAGGCCAAATTCAGCCCACAGGAACCCTGAGCTCAGGTCACAATCAGCTCAGCCTGAACTTTATTTACAATGGCTGTTTGTGTTTGTGGTAAAAGAAAACTCTAATTAAGATGGATTCCTAGTTAACAACATCATGATGTTGTCTTCAGGGGCATCACAGTGACTTTCTTTGCTGGATTCCCCAATTGGAGCCAAAAATAGACATGCGATGGCTCTTTACCAATGTTCTTTGTGGTTTCTTTCAGGTTATGTGTCATGTTCTACAATGCTGCTGAGTTTGAAGCAAGGTTGGTATCCAGAAGTAAATCCGTCTTGTAACTCTGCAAATACACAATGAAAAACAAAGTTTTATGGCTTATTGGTGGCACTTGTGTGAATATTATTATTACTCTTGCTCATACAAACCCTACCACAATACCTAGTAGACGTCCTACAGCATTTGTGCTATGGACATAATGGGCCTGTTTACACCTGGTCACTTCATGCGTTTTTTTTATGATCAGATAGCTATATATTTGTAAAAAGACCATGTGTAAAAATTAAAACCCTCTGGGGTCCGAGGGTGTTTTGGGGCCTGGAAAAGTTTTGACATGCCCTGACATTTGTGCTCTTTTCAGTTGCTTACAAACATTTGAATGTCTAAAGTTTAATAACACTGTAATCAGCACAAACTGGGCTACAATAATATGTGAGCAGCATGTATGTACGTGATTGTGTTTTTGAGAAAACAACGTTTATGCGTGCTTAGTGAAAAACTACAATTTTAAAGTCACTGAAATAAGGCCATAAAACACATACAGAACATTTGATCACAAGACTTTTGAGAACTGGATCTTGAAGTCTAGTTTCTATAGATATATCTCTCATGTGTGTGTGTCAAATATTCGCTGAGTTTCAGTTCATTTTAGTGACGCATTTCAAACAGATATGCGCGGAGAATGAGACGGCTAAAAGCACACCCTATATATTTTCTTTATTTCGCAAAAGCACAATATTTTGTTGATATTGTGAGTGTACACAAATAAAAGTAGACCCTTTACAGATTCGAATGGTGTATTACTCTTATGTGTACAAACAATAATGAACGAGCATTTTAAGTTATTTTTGCTCTTATCAGTAAAACATGCACGTGGTGGCGCCGGCGCCACCGTCGACCACAGGAGGTTTAAAATAAATGTGTGAGAGCCAATATGACATGTTATAGCCAGATATGACATACGCTCAACACACAATAATCTTCATTAAAAGTAGTGAGACTAAATTATTTTACCAGTGCTGATGCAGCTCTCTTTACTATTGCTGTCTGTGATCTTGAGCTTAGCTAATGATAAATAAAATGCAGCTCATACCTGTTGCTTTCTTTAATGTGGATTGATGACCAGATTTATATTTGCTTTGCAGAGACACATTTATGTGGCAAAGTGTACATGGAACAGTTTTAACAAATCAGATTGCTATCTGATCAGTAAAAACGCATTAAATGTCCAGGTGTATCTCACTTTTGACCTGGTATTTTCACCTGCCAAGTGGTATGATGGGTGTAACAGAGGCCAGCTGGTAGGGCTGCACAGTAAACCTCGTAGTTTTCTTGTTAGAGCGTCCACCTTCCATACTGGCTGTCACTTATTCGAGCCCTGCTTGGAGTGGGCCAAGTGGAATCGGTAGTATGGGCAAAAAAAAAACAACAACAACAAAAAAACGAGAAACTCAAGATACATAGATAGAATAGAATAAAATATCATAAACCATATTATCACAGCGTACTCTTTTGACTTTGACCATCAAGAAACCACCTTGTAACAACCCAGAACTCCCTAGCAACCCAATAAAACAATGCGACTTACATCTTAACCACCCTAGCACAATGCATCGTTGGAGAAATGAACTAGCTAGGCACAACTGTTTCTTAAAACCGTAGAAACATGGTCAAATCTCTGTCGTTTGAAACACTTTGGTTCAAAAACATAGGTCTGTCATTAACTCTACAAAAATGGTGCTGATTGTTGACATGCTAAAATATATAGAAAGAAATGTATGTACATTTAAATGTAATTAAAAATATGGAAGATACAGCTTCATATATCATAAGTTTTTGTGTCCTGTTTGCTCAGTAGAACTATGGTTTCAAGATACACAGAATCATTGAATAATGTTGGTAACAATGGAACTTACGATAATAGTTGGCTAACAGCGCTTTTGAGAAACACACCACAGAACAGCACTATAAGGGTGCGTTTATAAAAAGAAAGCACCACATTTTCTTGATATGAAAAATATTTTATAGTCATTTGGAATTCAAAGCTGTAATCTCAGTTTTGTCATTTGAACATTAATTTTTTTCTGGCTTCCAACACATAAGATCTAAGAACTGACTGCTCACTTACAGCCTAATATATTCCACCCCTTGACAGGTGCCATTGTAAGGATATAATCAATGTTATTCACTTCACCTGTTAGTGGTTTAATGTTGTGACTGATCAGTGTATATATAACGTTTCTAATATGCAATTCCATATGTGAATTGCTGAGCTACAGACACACCAAACATCTTCAGGTTGTGGAATCCAAAGGAGACATCTGCCACACTGTCTGACCAGGTTGTGTGTCTAAATAAAATAACGTACCTTGTTCGCAGCCTTAGTCTGGCAGTCAAGTACTCTGAGCAAATCTACACTGGCTCCTTTGTCATTGAACCAACTGCTTTCCATATGTTGCATGACTACAGTATATATTAAAAAATGCCCACAGTCCACTGAAGAATGGATCACACGTGGTTTTAGGCAAAATGCCTTTAAAAAGGAACAGATGTCTTCATTTACATACATTTTAATTGTCCATATATCATCTACATCTACAAAAACAATAAAGGTAAACTGGTTTGGCTTGCTGTCTGAAATGAGGGGTTTGGGTGTGAAAAAACTCAAGTTTCCCCTCTGGACCTAATTATGGAGACAAATGTGGAGCTACATATCTGTAATCTAAACATTCTTGTGTTTTATGATTAGTAGGATGAAAAATGTCTGAACTTTCCTAAACTTTTGTGTAAAACTTCATTTGGATGCAATTTAAAAGTAGCTTTACCTGCATTCTTTTGAATTCAGTAATAGTTTCCTGGTGTGTGTGTGTGTGTGTGTGTGTGTGTGTGTGTGTGTATCAAGCTTAATTAGAGGAAATTAAAATAACTTCTATGCAAGCCAGATACACAGTGACAGATCAGAAGCATTTATCAGTCTAACAAAGGTGAAAGTGTTAGTAGGGTGTCCTAAATGGTGGCCAGGATATTGCTGTATGGTTTCGAAGATAATCTGTGCAATTTTAGCAGTGTTGTAGTACTCAAAACTGGACTCGGTATTGAATCTATCTCAAGTCCCATCTGAGTACCTTTCATGGTTTTGGTCTGGTCATGGAGTTGGGAGCATTTGGACTTGGTCTTGTTGTAAAAGTTTATGTGACTCTACATTCACCCCAAAGGAAAGCATGTTCACTGAATCGTTCAGACCCTCTTTGGGTCTTAACTTGGTAAACCAGATTTCAGCCTGGACTCTAATGAGCTGGTCTTGACAACACTTTTTTAACATGGTGATCTACTAAGGTGATATGGGTGTTTTTTAGTTCTCAACAAATGGCATGATCTGAGGTCTCATTCATGTTTGTAGCACACATGTTCTGGGATGAGTAACATGACAAGTTTATTACTTAAGGTTAAAGATTTGTTCAAATTACTAAATTGATTAAAAATAGCAACATCAAACACCTTTGTTAAATACACTCCTTTATTCTTTTTTTGCTCTCTATTGTTGTGTCTTGTGTGTATGTCATGGGCAGGAGTTAATAACACACCACATTGGTCTTCTCCTGGTGAGCACAGCACGGCTTTTCTATTTTCACCTTGTGAGTGCAGGCAGATGGAGGCTGATGTAGTTCATAACAGCAGGTAAATTACAGCAGCGAATATTAAGACACATGCCTGAGTTGCCCACTGCAACTCACAGGAGATGAATTTAAGAACGTGCATTAAAGTGGATAAAGTGACACAATTTAGCTTATAGTATCGTGTAAAGAGATTACATATTGATTGTTTTTAACAGTTTCCCTGCTTTTAGAAGATACTTAAAATAGATTTAATTGATTGGAATGTCATGGATGTTTTCGTTTGTTGCTTCATCATATATTTAATTAGCCTGTTATACTATGAATATTTTATTGTACCATTACCTCAGTACTAATCATTGCATTTTCTGAGTGGATGTCACCACATTGTCATTGAATGAAATCATGGAGGAAGCTAATTAGTATTTACAATAATTAAATGAATGTTGACTGTAAAAGAAAAAAAATGACTTTTGTTGTTTATGTGGCAATATAATTTAGCAACAAACTGCATTATTCTCTGTGGCAGGAAAAAAAGGATAAAATACACCACACTGTAAAAAAAAAATTCCGTAAAATTTCCGGTAAAAAACGAGTTTTACGGTTTTAACTTAAATTTAAATTTCAATACCGTAATTTAATTAACTGATATAATGTTAATATACCAACCTATTGTGAAGTACTGAAATCTGTTTTGTACCTTTGCAATACACTGATAACTACTAAAAGCACGTGGTGATGAGAAAGTCACACGATGAACCAAAGCCCATCACAACATATATAGAAGGTGCACAGTGTCATTCACACAAACACTAAACACCATCATGGTAACACACATGAAACTGAAATAATGCAATAAACATTAATTTAACAACATTAGATGTAACATACAAATCTAATGTACAAAACTGCTAAGAAAAAACTAAGAAACAGTTATTTCAACAACAACAAAAAAAACAAACATCAAATTTGAAATGTAACACAGGGAATTTTGGGAATGTCAATTTACGGTTACTCACTGTAAATTATACGTTCTTTTTCCACTTCCAAAAACGGTATACTACTGTAAAATTAGATGTAATGTCCAATACAGTTTTTCACCATATATAGTAGGGGAACTTACCATTAACCATTTAACAGGTTTTTACTGTAGCATTTTTACAGTCTTTTACCGTTAAATTCACAGTCATTTTTTACAGTGCAATAAAGCCTTAATTACACAGATAATGTACATCCTTTGCTCTCAACTACAGATACTTTTATGTCCAAGGAGGTGATTTTTATTTAAACATTTTTTAACATTTTTGTTTTATGAAGGTCACATTTTATTATTATTATTATTATTATTATTATTGATAATAATGGATGGAATATCAGAATTTAATATACTGAGTCTGCTATTTTGCATGTCTGTCTGACTCTGCATCGTTTTTTTAAAGGCTGAACCTTTAGATGATGGAGAAAAAAAAGGAAATGGAGGTGAGGGGTTAAAGACACAAAAAAGGGACATGATGGGGGACAAGAGAAACCCATTGAACAGACACGTTCGTAATTAACAGCTGCCTTTGCTCCGGCTCCATTTATTATGCAGTAATCTTAGCGGCCCTGCCCCGTGACACCCCACAGAATGAGATCAGCTCCCCGCAGACGCCCGACATCTGAATAGGGCTCTTTCAGCTTCCTCTCACTCATTACTGTGTGTATGTGTGACTCTGCACATGTGTTTGGGCTTCAATAGTCAGCATGTGCCATACAGATACGGTGAATCTTTTGTGTGCCGTGCAAGTACTTCAAAATAAGAAAGGTGGAAATTGTATTGAGAGTCTATTGATTGTGCAGGGCACTTAATGAAAAAGTGAGGGAAAAGAAGGTGTTCATGAAAAAAAAGAGTCTCAGTGTTATGAAGGCATTCTCTGGGGTTTTATGCCAGGTGCTAAAAGTGTGTGTATAACAGGGATGGGTAAAGTTCAGAACTTTGGCTCCCTTTCAATCTATGAGTTAACTAGACATATTTCTCTCAAAATATATACATAATTTTGCTTTAATTTAGCAAGATAAATATTGATATTAGTATTTAAATATATCAGTTACATAATAAACTGCATGTTAGAAAATTCTGGGAACTGAGGTGGTGCATGTTGGTTTTAAACGCCTATAACTGTCATCTTCAATTAGAATTTTTTAGTGAAATGTATCCAAATTAAAATTCCAACATAAGCTTAATGTTCTAAAATTCATATACTTCTGGACGGTAGAGTACTGTGTCTGAATTCACAAGATTCATAAAACAGCAGGCGAAAAGTATACAGAAATAATGGACAAAAGTGTATTTATAAACTTTAACTAAGATTAACCCCAAGACCAACAATCTCTTTAACTCTTACCTATAACATAGACCTAGATCCAATCATTGGCTGCCATTGATACAATAAGCTGTGACTTTTATAATTATTTGCATGTGCTTTTGATACCTAAGTAGTTTTAATATCAGTTTATTGAATACTTATTATGTTTTTCCAATGAGCTTATTTAACTTTAGTCATTTGCCATAAAGGTATCTTCTTTTTTGCTTAAATATGACAATTAGAGACTTTATACGCTGCTTCTGAGCAGATGAATCTGATGGTTTGAAGAATCCCCATCACCATATCCGAGCGGATCTGTCATGAATTTACAATTAGGGTAACAGTTCAAGAATTTGTTGCCCACTATTCTAACCTGATATCGATGCAGTCACATAAATACCTTAATATCGATTGCAGTTACAACATGGTATTTTCAGCCTGAAGGGAAAAAAAAAGATTGAGTTCCGCAGTAACCTTTTCAAATGAAACGGTAAAATTTTCAAGCACAAATGGCACGGCTTCCTGAGGATGCTGCAGGTACTATAGACAGAGAATAACACTCAAGAGGCAAGAAGGAGACGTATAGGTAGAATAGAAGACAGTCAAAAGAGACCTAAGGGCCTGCTTGAACCATTTCTGTTCCTAAAAATAAATCTGGATGAATCCTTCCCCTGCGGTGGAGCTGAACAAATGGTTCTCATTACCTATGTAACCACCAGCGCATCTGTCACTACCTTAAACGAAAAAAGAAAATACTCTTCTCACATCACTCACCCTCTGATTGATGCGCCAGTCACAGGGTTTGCTGGCCGATTTGTTTGGACATGACCCATGTGGCGTGAACACAAAGACCTGGCGTCCCTGACACCCGTACCACGGTTTAAGGCCTTGAAAGTAAAACTGGGATCTTTTCACTCACAGAGTAGATATTTTTAGATGGATAGGCAGTGAGAACTATCCGTGTCTTCTTTTGTTGTGGTTGGGTTGCACAATGCCGCCGGTGGCTGACTCTTTTGTAGTCTTATCAGCTGTGCTGACAGTTGGCCAGAGGACTATTTGGCTCGGCTCAATAGTTCCCTTTGGAAATGAAGGACACTAGATTGAAAGGAGTGGCTTTCAGTATCCGTGTAGTAGTTTATATCAGGTTCTATGACAGGATAGATTATCTAGTGTTCAAGATGGCTTATCAAAACATATATAGTCATTATAGGGTTAAACACATTTTGGCAAAACCAAACAGTTGTTGGTCCCATCAACTTCCATAGTATGGAAAAAATACTATAGAAGTCAATGGGGACCGGAAACTGTTTGGCTACTCGCATTTTCCAAAATATATTTTTAGCAGAAGAAAGAAACTCATACAGAGTGGTTAAATGATGACAGATTTTTTGGGGGGTGAACGCCTGCATCGTAAACTTATGTGGGCTTGTTGAGGAAAGAAGTGCCAGATAAAAAAAAAAACGAAAACCACATACTTTCGTGGAATGATTACAGAATATTATAAAGACATGGAGATGGGCTCATTTGACTTGGTCCATTATGAAATCAGCCAGACTGACCACACTAGCAACCAACTAAAATTGCCGTTAAAAAGCACAGCAGAGCAAAGTGCTAAAAAACAAATCAAACACCTCTGGATCCTCTTATTCAGAGTCAGCACTACTCCAAAAAGGTAATAATTTCTGTAAAAGAAAATGTGCATTTCACCTCTGTAATAAAACATGCATTCAGACAGCAATTATAATTCACTGAGTTCTGTTGTTTGATCAACTTGAATGTTTAATTACTTGTGACAAAAATCGCATGCTGAATTATTGATTGTTGAATCTCTTGCACAGCTGAAAGACAACAAAAGCACTTACAAACTACCTGTAAATGCTGAAATTACCTCAAAATTAGATTTTGGATGGGGATTGTCTAGCTAACTGTTTTTAACTAATATAATAAATACATAATTTAACTAATTTAATTAACTTTATATCTAATGTACACTGCAATATAATGTTTGCAGAAAAAAAGCTATAAAAAGCTGTTAAATTGTTTAACATTATATGTCATTTTACTGTAAACTTCTGTCCAATTTATGACTTTTGCGATTAAAACCTACCTTTACCAGGTAAAAAACATTATGACATATAGGCCAAGTCCCTGCGTGCCACATAATATTATATTTCAAATAAATAGTTTTTGTCTCACTTTATGTCGTCAGTAATGTACATTGGGGTCTTTAGTGTTACATTTTCTCTTGTGTTCATTCATTCCCAACCATGTTCATGGAGCATGACCACCACTGCACATTTTGCATGTCTTCTTAATCAAACACACCTGATTCAACTCATCGACTCATTAGTAGAGACTTCAACCCTGCATCCCAATGTTCATACTAGCCATCCTAAATAGTAACAGCTAAAATACTGCGCATGCGCACATTAACATAGCATAATTTTTTTCAGACTGTACAACAATAATGACTGTTTTTGCATTATTGTAAGGGGTAGGTTTAGGGTTGGGGTAGGTGTAGACATTAATAAAACACAATCTAATAGGTAGAAAATTTCATTTATTGTTAGTTTCTGGTTTTAGCTGTAACCCTTCTAGTCACAACCATGCAAACTGAATGGCTAATATTGCCCACAATCCATTGCGCTTTGGCGAAGGATTCGGTTCAGAGCTACAAACATAAAAAGCATTAAAAAAACTACAAACATGGCGGATGTGCGTGCCCACAGGTTAAGTAGAGAAATTTACATAAAGACATGGCATTGGAGACATGCAACAAGTACAGGGGGTGTCCAGGAACGTGGTCGGGAACCACTGATTTAGTTAATAGTAATTGGAAGATAATATCATTTTAGCATTTTACTGACTCTCTCATTCATTCTTTTTAATCAAAATGAACTAATCTTTATTTAAGCCATTTTAGTGGCATTAAATGTTATATTTTCAACATCCAAGTTCCCCAAACATGCCCATCTATGCAATCTTGATCATATTCTGAATTAGTAGATAACAAGTAAAAAGTAGACTGGTACATTAACATTATATGACTTAATGAAACAGTTTAAAGCTTTAAAAGTTAAAAGGTATTTATTTTTTTTACCATAAATTTAACAGGATATCTTTTTCAGGATGGTTTTCCAGTAATTATACAATACTAATTTATGTTTTTCAGTGAAAATTTATAATCATATAGATTAGGTTAATTTAATTATGGTTAAAACAATTAAATTATGGTGACTGGAACTGACTGAAAAGAGAGTTAACATGTCTGTTAATATGAACTGAAAAACCGCCCAAGAGTATGTCTAGCTGTTTCTCACACAACTTTTGAGTTGGACCAATGAGATTTGGACTAACTTTTCTATGAGATTTTCTATTTGAGTTTGGAACAAGGTCTTTTCTCTGTTGGTGGCTAATGTTGGTTGCGCTTCATTGGTTTACCTCTGTGAAAGCGTTCACCAGTCACCACTGGTTAAGTAAAGACAGAGAGGGTGGAAAAGACATGTCCACCTGAAAGGCCGAGGCGAGACACGCTCTTGATTGTATCCCATCCGTGAGGAGGTAAGGTAGATGAGCTTTTGATTGGCTGGGGGCTGGGAGGACGGGCGAAGATGGATTTTTGATTGGGTGAGAGAGCGCACAAGGTCCGTTCGGTCAGCCTTGAAGAGAGTGCGTCCCAGCGGAGGCCGTCATGATCAATGTGGTCATTACAGCTCTTCTTTAGCTCGACTGGAGCACTGCTCTGGCTTGGATGTATGGAATAAATTAAGGGGAAATGGGCTATAAAGAGAAGGGGTCAGTTTAGCAGCAAATGTCAGTCTATTCAATATACCAGCAGGTTGTGTTTATTACTTAGCTTACTGGCTGTGACATACCACCAAACTATCTTAAATTACAAATGCACAGACACTGGGATATCCCCAAACCACATCCAATAGGGACTTTAGCTTTCTACTTCTGTAGCAAAGCATAAATATATCAAAAGCAAGCATAAAACTATTTTTTCCCATGTCAAACACTGCATTTTGGTTGCAGTACAACATTAAAAAAAAACAAAAAAAACATTCTGGGAACCACACCTAATAAAACAGTTATAGTACACTATAACTACACTACTAAGTACACTATTGGAGTACACTTTAAATTGAAGTTTCCAAAAAGGTTTTTTTTCGCAACGTTGCCATTGAATCATTTTTGGTTCCGTAAAGAACCTTTCAGTGAACAGTTCTTAAAAGAACCATTTTTTTTATTAGTTCTTAGAACATTTTATCCACTGTAAAGAATCTTTTGTGGAATGGAAAGATTCCATGGATGCTAAAGGTTTTCCAGAGAACCATCGATGCCAATAATAGGAGTGTATGCTTAAAAAAAATAAAATTGTATTTTAGTCTTTCCATTTCAAAATTTCACGTTTAATTAAATGCTACTTGCTATTTCTTTGTAATTAATTGCTAAATTAACTAGCAATTTCTGAGTGAAATGTCTCAAAGTAAATGTAGCGTACTGAAAATGCTTTTATTTACAGAATATATATTTATGACCATCATTCAACCCATTGTGCATTACAAAGCTACATTACAAGATGTTGCAAGGAGATCTGCTAACAACCTCAAAACATCGTTTCTGCAACATTGTGAACATATTTATTTTGTATGTTAAAAAATAACAATGCCTGTTATCTTAAGCATGTAGAATAAAAACATTGTCACAACCTTTTCAGAACGTTAAATGTGCATTGAGGTCATTTCTTGTTTATTCTGTACTAGTGCGGATGCAGCATCATGTTTTCATTCATCAATGACTTTGGGCTTTGTATAAATGTCTTATGTCCTTTAATGTTCAGTTAGCCATGATTAATTTATTCCACAAGCTCCTAAATGCAGTTGTGCTTGCTGAAGTCTTTTTTTTTTTTTAATGGATTACATGCTTCTGCAACCATTACGAGGCCAGAATAACCAGTGTGGCTGACAGAGGCCATTTGGATCCATATCTCAGTGGTGGTTTGAGCCTGGATGGTAAAAATGAATGTTTTCAGAGATTTCCCAAAGGGAAAAAGCCAGCAGCTTTGTTCCTTTTTACAAGCTCATCTGACACTCGCACCCTCGGCCTGAACCGTATTTGGATACGAGAATGACTGTTTGCTTGTTTTAATGGATTTGCTGTGTGGAACATCTCCAGACATATAACAGTGACTGAGAGAGAATGATTGAATAAGAGGGAGAGAGATAGATGAATAAAAGGAAAATGAGACAGATACAGAGCCATTTGGGGGAGCTATAGTTCCAATCTCCGGAAGGCTTATCACATAAAAGTGTTGGATTCAGGGATATACAGTATATAAGGGAATCTTATTTGAATGAATACATCGAAGTCACATTTCACCCCTAAATGCTCCTTAAGAAATCTATATGGTTCTAAAAAATTGCTTAAAAATATTTGCTTAAAAATAAAAATATGACATGTTTTTGACAGGTTTTGGGAAATTCACCAATATTTGTATTTCTTCTTTCCCTTCTTGTGTTCATGTTTGTAGAGACAAACCGTACAGTCTCATTGTGCACCGGAAAGAATGGAATGGCATTCTATTCTGTGTGCCAAGACTGTGAGAATCCATCGCTCTTTTCACCAGCCCGGGTGTTCAGATAAACTGTCTCCTGGGGGCATGTCAGTTTAACCTTATCAGTTAACAATAATATTTGTTTCTCTTTGTCAGCTCACAGCTCTTTTGCCCATGCAATAGCTCGAACTCCCCAATAATCAACAAACAGACCAGATAGGAGAAAACAAGGATGTGACTGAAGGATACAGTGTTGTATAACAGCACAGATTTTGGGGAAAGGGGGAAAAAGCTGTTTTATTTCAAGCTAAATTGTAGTGTTTTACAAAACAACTTGATTTCATAGATAAATGGGTAGTTTTGCCATATCTGGTCAATCCTAGATTTTCTATGGATAAAAGAAGATTTCCGTGTATCAGATTTAAAGAAGTAGTTCATGAAAAAGGAAAATTCTTTCATCATTTACTCTTATGTAGTTCCTTATGTCGCCCCATAGGACTTTTGTTCATCTTCAAAAGACAAATGAACATTAATGAAACCCAATTTTTAATGAACCTTTAAGTTCCAAAAAATAAAGGCGTCATAAAGCCATTATAAAAGTAATCCATGTGATTCCAGTGATTTAATCCCAATTTGTGAATACTTTGTGCTCATAAAAAAGTCTTTATTCACAGATATAAAATACAAATATCTTCACTTCTGCATACCTGACACCCATTAACGAAAGAACCACAACACATACATGTTGTGTTGATGCGAAAGTGGACCTAAGTCTTGAATGAAAGTTGGTCACTTTATTTTAAAGTCCAATTCTCGCTATTAACAAACCTTTAACTATGACTTTTGCCTCAATAAACTACTGATTTTATGCATATTAATAGTTAGTTAGGTTTAAGTTTATTGGGTAGGATTAGGGATGTAGAATATGGTCATGCAGAATATGTGCTAAATATGTAGTAATAATCAGACAATACGTTATTAAAAGAATAGAATAATTCTTTGCTAAGAATTGCAAAGAAGCAACTAGTTAACAGTGAGAATTGGTCCCTATACTAAAGTGTTACCTGAAAGTCAATGTCATGAATGTGTGAATAATTGAGGATACATTTTTTGTTGAACTATCCTTTAAGCAAAAGTCTCCATTTCATCTCATTACTGTATGATATATAAAAAAAATAAAATAAAAAAAAAACATCTAATTGATGATTATTCATTCCTATTTGTTTGGGATGATACAACACAATGCAATATCCACACCTGTGAAAGAATCCTCATGCTGGGGTAACATAATTTGTGTGCAATTATCTGATAATCAATAGCAAATTCACAAACATTCTAAATCATTAACATCATGAAAACATCTGCTCACTGTAGACTGCAACATTTCTGTTGATTGACAGGTTGGTTTTTGTATTGAAAACAAAGCTGTCAGCTGCAAATTAAAGGCTGGAATTTTAATAGTTGTTTGGAGTAATGTCAGTGAATCACCACTAAAATAAACACATAAATTAAAAACAAGTTTAGATATTGTGCAATATAACTGTCAGGATTATGGACTATTTTGTGTGTGTTTTGCCCCTGTGACCCAGTTTCTTCCTCATGTTGATTGTGTTAATTTGATTCCAGGTGTGTCTCGTTCCTCCCCAATTATCCTGCCTTTAAAAGCCCTAGTCCTTTCAGTTCTTGTTTGTTGGGTCTACTTGTTGAATGTCCTCCTTGTTCTCTGTGTTCCTGTGTATTATTAAAGACTGTGTTATTCAAGTACTACTCGTTTCCTCGTTCCTTGCTCCCCGAGTGAATTGTGACAGAAGACCCGACCGATACAGTTACCTCCGTTTGGTTTCTCTTCTTACTCATTTTTTTGTTTCCGTTGTGTGCCCTATGGATCCCCTCCTTTGCCCCGAATTCATCCTCCTCCTGCTGCAGCAGGGGTAAAATTCGCTCGAGGGTCATACCAGACTGTTTCTGGCTGTGGCCCATCTCACCACCTATCCGGACGACGCACTCTGCGCATTCTATGACGCCAGCCTCAACACCGCGTGCAGAGCGTCCGAAGATGGCCCTCGAGCTGAATTCGCC
>NW_015552618.1:326340-330197 GCF_001515605.1 Sinocyclocheilus anshuiensis | reverse complement strand
TCCCTCCGGCTCCGCCTTGGTCTGGCGTCGACCATCCTGCGCCTCGGGACTCCACTCCTCTGGCTCCACCTCAGTCCTCTGTCGCTCAGGCTCCACCATGGCCTCCCGGATCCACATCTCCACATCGGTCGCCGGCGCCATCTGCTCCGCCTAGGACCTCCGGATCCTCCCCGTCGCCCTGGCTCATCGGCTCTCCGTCTCCGCCTCGGGCTCCTCCACCACCTGCTCTGCCACCGTTGGTCGGCCCCCTGGAGTCGGCGGCCATTCCTCCTCCATGTCTCCTCCTTCCGTCGGCTCCACCGTGGGTCAACATCATGGCTGTGGCCTGGGTCCTCCTGTGCTCCTCTTGCTCTGGGTCCCTCCTGTCGGCCCCCCTGGTTTCTGTCTGCCGGCCTCCTCCCGGATATCCATCCTCTGGAACCTCCTCCCAAGTTCCCACCCACACCTCCCTCTGTTCTTGCTACGGTGCGAGGACGCACCTTCCGGGAGGGGGCGTTATGTCAGGATTATGGACTATTCTGTGTGTTTTGCCCCTGTGACCAGTTTCTTCCTCATGTTGATTGTGTTAATTTGATTCCAGGTGTGTCTCGTTCCTCCCCAATTATCCTGCCTTTAAAAGCCCTAGTCCTTTCAGTTCTTGTTTGTCGGGTCTACTTGTTGAATGTCCTCCTTGTTCTCGGTTTTCCTGTGGATTATTAAAGACTGTGTTATTCAAGTACTCCTCGTCTCCTCGTTCCTTGCTCCCCGAGTGAATTGTGACAATAACAGTATTTGTCAGAATTCCAATTTGAAAATCTGGATGGAATTTGTCAATGTGAGCCGCAGCTTTTAAATTAATAATTCTAAAAGGCAAGCAATTATGCAACTAAGGCTAATGAATTTAGCTGCTAATGCTTACATGTAATCACAAACTGTATGGCTGCATTTGAATATACATACTTCCTCACTACTCACTTTGCTATCCCATGAGGCCATGGGAATAAAGTTGTGCACATGACAACATGACAAACGAATGCAGTCCGAAATACATTTAATCTACACATATTCATACTATATAGAATGTCATTTCTAATGGTAGTAAGTACTTATTCAAAAGATGGCTACTGTGAGAACGGGCTAAAGCAGACAAAGGACAGTGGTTTGGACATTTACATATCCACTCAATTTGTCAGCTTATTAGGCATAATCAATTTAAGAACATGTATGTTCATGCACTCATTAATGGCTGCAGAACCTTTTAAACCAATGACCTGAGCTATACATGTCATGTGACTAATCACTCTGGCGCCCCAGAACAATGCTGATTGGCTGATGGTACCACAAGAACATGGCACTACAATCCCAGACACTTAATGACTGCTATGTCAAAGGCAGCAGATACGGAAAAATCAACCTGGTCTCACAGGAAAATGTGACTGTTTTAAAATTTTGTATGGTACAATTTTTAGGAAAAAAGTAAGCGTGAAGGTCAAGTCAAGTCAAGTCAAGTTTATTTGTACAGCTTGCAGCGCGTTGAGCTCTCTCGGCCACCGTATTGTTGAGATATATAGTTGAGTATCATCGGCATAACAATGGAAACTAATCCCGTATTTTCTAATAATATTACCAAGGGGCAACATGTATATCGAAAATAGCAGAGGAAGGTCTATCCTTAACCCCACCCCTAAACCCCACAGCTAAACCACTGGAGCATAAACAGATCGTATAAAAATGTTTTAATGAGATCGTACATATTCATACAAATTATCCACCTAACCATGAAATTGTTACAAATTACCCTGAGATTGTGTTGGGAAAACTCTAAATGCTTTTCATGCTTGTAAGCAACCTCCAAAACAGAGTCAAGCACTTGATTTATGTAAGCTTAGCATTAACTAAACGTAAGTTTGGACAGACCTGTAAAATACAGTATATGAAATATGAAATCATAATTTGTAGCTGAAATGTGCTGACTCATAAAACAAAGGCTTGCAGATGGTGTTTATTGCGAAACTAAGTGTGTGACTCAAAACACATTCTTTACATTGTCGAGGAAGTTGGTCTAACCACTGTAATTTTAAGTAAACCTTGTTTTCAGTCAATTAAACTCTCAGTGAACTGAAACTCATTTGGGTAGCCAGAGAGGCAACAAATGCAATATGGTTAATGGCATCATTTAGCAGAGAGCTGCGGCTCACACACTGATGGGTCCCGCTGAAGGAAAGAAAAGAGAAACATTACAAAGTGTAATTACTTTAAGCACCATTAGGGATGCAATAGCTTTCAAGGAAAACAAAGTCCAGCTTTCGACTCCGCTTGAATTGGACAGAGAAAAAGTGCAAGGCTTTCTAACTTTGTCTTTTTCAAATTAAAAAAGCAAGAATGGAATCGGCTGTTGTTGGTGGTATTTCTTGCTCAGAAAGACTTGTATTGACCTTTTGTGTTTTAAAGGTCTGCTCATTTTTTAAATATTTATTTATATTTGCTATCTATGTTCTCATTGTGCAGTAAATTAGTGCCATTTGCTAATGCAAGCATTAAGGCAGGTAGGCTCTGATGAAAAACAAAAAAGAGACCAACCAGCCAAATATTGCTTAACACTGGCTTTGGGTTGTTTCAACTTTTAACCACTAAAACACCTTAGCAACCACCTGCATTGCCCAGAAACTGCACAGCAACATGCTACCCTAGTGAAAAATAAATATACTTAAATGTATTTCAAATACATTTATTTCATGCTAAGTATACTACAAATACATGTACATATTTATGTACTTACAAAAAATCCCCAGTAGATGTACTTTTAGTATACTAAACTGGTATACTTGTCTTAAAGTCTGCTAAATTAAAACACCTAATTTGTACTTAATGCACTTTAATTTTGCATAAAGTCCAACTAAAGATATACTTAAGTATATCTGATTGTGCTAAAGTGGAACTATTGCAAGTATACTTCAGGTACACTTAAATATATTGCATTTAAATACCAATTTTATTCAAAGATCATACAGTCCTCATAAATAGTGACAATAAAACACATCTTAGGCTTAATATTAAGATATGTGCATTGCGCACAAGTAGTAATCCAAATAAAGTTAAATTATAATTTTTATATCAGTAAGTCTCGACTGATATGCCAGTAAATATGTTAATAGATTTGAACCATACTTAGTATGAAATAAATGTATTTTAAATATATTACTTTTTACTAGGGTAAAACTCAGAACAACTTACACAGCAATGCACTAGCAACCATATACTGTATGTAGAAACTGAACTCCACAATATAAATGCCATTAAAAAATGCCATAGCAACAACACACAACCCTATAGCAGTGCATTAAATCACAAAGCAATGTGCTAAAAAAACATTCATAACCACACAACAAAACTTCACCAGAACATCTTAGCAACTGCACAAGAATACACTAAAAACACCTTAGCAACAACCTGGCAACTAGCCAAACATCATAGAGCATAGCAATGTGCTAAAACCCACTCAAAATACCTTTACAACACTGTGGCAACCGGCAGAACATCCTAGAAACGACACAGTGATGTGCTAAAAACACTCAAAACTCCTTAGCAACACCCTGGCAACCAGCCAAACATAATAGAGCATAGTAATGTGCTGAAACACACTCAAAATACTTTAACAACACCGTGGCAACCAGCAGAATATCCTAGGAACTGTATAGCAATGTGCTAAAACCACTCAAAATATCTTAGCAATACCCTGGCAACAAGGAGAACATCCTAACAACAGTGTACTGTAGCAATGTGCTAAAAAACACTCTTAGCAACAGCTAAGCAACACCCTGGAAAGCATTCACAACCCCCTAGCAACTGGATAGAAATGTGTTTTTTTTTTTTTTTTA
>NW_015552618.1:308478-326328 GCF_001515605.1 Sinocyclocheilus anshuiensis | reverse complement strand
TTACTCAAAACTACTTTGCAATGGTCGATAACCACCCAGAACGCCATCCAGATGAACCTTGCAGCTACATGCTAAAAATTTCAAAACACCTTAACAACTACACAGCAGTTGTATACTACATGTGATGTTTGACATTCAGGCATATGAGCAGAAATCTAATAGAAAACATTCTGCAGCAACCAAAAACAATATTTGATTTGTTACACCATGAAGTAGTGGTCTAGAAAAATCATGATTTTGTTGAAATGATAAAAAAAAACAATGAAGGCTCATGGGACATTAAGCAGTGCTCTCTAAATGTCCCTTATGATATTGTCCTGGTTTTAGATCATTAGCTCTATATGGTCCCCATTGCATTTCAAGGGCCAACTGAAGATAGTTTTACTGTTATTACTGTGTGCTCAATTAAACTGTGAATTTGAGGCCGTTTGTAGTGTTGTCTCAATGAATCGCTCTTGATGACAGGACGTGCAAAGGGTTTAATGATGTAGGGTATGATGAGTAGGTGTACATTACATCCTCCAGTCCTTCTACCACATGACCTCTCTGAACACACAGAGGACAGGTGATCAATAACACCTGGAAATAACAATTTGCATATTTATTGCGTTCAGTTCTAATACTCCTAAATAAGCTGTTTTAAAAGGTAGAGGCGGCCCTGAGAGACGTTTGTGTGGTCACTGAATAATATGCAATGCCTTTATTGTGAGTCTCTCCGTATTCCACATGGCATTCCTTTAGTGCTTTGTCTCCATTGGCTTCAAGTTTGTTTGGTTCAATTGATCTTTCAAGGCATTTACACATTTTAACACATAATCTTTAGTCTTTTATTGGAAAGGGCTCTGTTTTGTTAATAAGCATTTCACATACTTCCTTTCACATAACATTTAAATGAAATCCAAATTAATGTTCTGTCCAGAACATTTAAATTAAATAGTTTAAAAATGCTTTGTTTAAATATAATATAATATAATATAATATAATATAATATAATATAATATAATATAATATAATATAATATAATATAATATAATATAATATAATATAATATAATATAATATAATATAATATAATATAATATAATATAATATAATATAATATAATATAATATAATATAATATAATATAATATAATATAATATAAATTATATTACATTACATTTGAAATTTCTAAAAATTGGCCCCATGAATTTCAGTTGTACCTCCATTTTTTGTTTTTTTAAATTAACATTATGCCACAATTCTGTAGAAGTGCTAAAATATATTAAATCTGTAATATTTTGGGAATCAAAGCCCAATGTTATGACAGTATGTCCCAGGACTCATCGCCAGTGTAGGACATATACCTTTAGTGCATAGTATAAATATGCCAATGGGGACGAGGCCTTAAACTCAATGGCAAGGCTTAAAACAGACAAGTTGGTGTCTGGGGCTCAGGTGCGGTTTCTGCAGTGTGGCCAGACAGAGTCCATCCAATCTCAGCTGAGTTATTTAAAGGAGGAGCGTTTTAAACGTGCGTCAAGTCGCAGATGTTATCACCCTCACAATGAGCTGTCTCCAAACAGTGGTTTGAGAGCCTGCAGACAGCTGTTTGTTTGTCTTTGTAATGTCTCCAGGGAAGAGTCGCTGAATGAGACGGTCTGTCTCCATGGGGTGCAGCCCGCAGAATAAATCAATAAAGACATGGAGACGCTACAGAGAGGAGGAAAGGAAATGGAATTTAGTTTGTGGACGAGAGATGAGAAAATTACCCGGCTTCATTGCCATGCTGGTCCAGATAGCAGCATAATGTATGGACCGTATCGAAACTGTGAGCAAAACGAAGAGCTAAATATCCCTCCATCTCTCTGGAGAGAACAAGTTATTTCTCCCCCGCAGTCATTTTTATGCAATAAGCCTGTTAAACGTGGAGGCGCCCCATTCGTCATTTTTTTTTCAGCCAATGACATTTGTCAGGAGCACAGGCCCTGTATTATTAAAGGCTCTTAAGAATTACACTGAAACATGAGTAGATTTAATGTAGCGGGTTCATAATAACAGCTCTTGACAGGTTCTGCCTCCCCTAGAGCAGAGAGATCAGATGTGTTTTGTACTTTTACAAATGTAGGATGGTGTTGTGTAGAGGTGAAGTGTGTCATTTTATGTTGAAATACTTTCTGATATGCCAAATGAATATGCCGAGACAAATATTCATAGGCGTATGAATGTTTTTTCACCCAAATACCGTAAACACTGACTCTGAATACACTAATGGTGCATTCATATCAGAAAGATCATATTTATGAGCTGAATGCACATGAATCCCACCACAATGGGTAATTATGAGTCTCAAACTTGGAACTTGTGCTTCTGTTTCCATCCAAAATTGTGAGTTTAACTTATGTACAAATTTGGAATTTTGTATAAAACATCTGCGAATAAAGCACTGGTTCCATCCCATGTGTTCAATAGAACAAAATGGTCTCTTCCTGGGAAACTAAAAATGAAAGTTGCTGCAATCAGGGAAGAAACAGTGGCTTTTTTTACATCACAAATTACTTGGCGTCTCCGATCACACAGACGAAACGCAATAAACTGTCATGCTATCTTGCGTTTGTAGGCAGATGCCTGGTGTTTGTGAACGCAGTTATGTGAGACAGATAAACCAAATTGGCTCAGGCATTTCAGAATGATCAAACCAACATTTGAGATGCTGTGCAATGAAACTGGTCTGCTGGTTAGTCCAAGTATCCAATCATAACCACTGTCGAGGCAAAGTCGTGTAAGTTTTTTTTGTTGCGCAAAGAGGGATTTATTCGGTAAATGTGTTTCCATCATAGTCTATGCAAATATCTTATCAGATATACAAAATAAATTTTCGGCTCAATTGAGGGCATACGTTTTTTTTGCGTATTTATGCGTATGTTGACGTTGCCATCCAGCTTATTTTTATGCAATATCCCAAAATTTGCATAAAAATATGTGGATGGAAACATATCTAGTGAGAAACTGTGGGGGACGGAATAGATGTAGTGTCTGTATTGATGGTAGATTTGTTGAAATGAATGAAATTGTTATTACTACAATTAGCATTGTACAATTATGATATATAGATTAAATTCACAACACCTTCATACTTGATGTGCATAATTTTGTTGAAGTAGAGTTAAACATTTTTGCTGAATCTTTTGTAGAAAAGCTACATTGCCATCTTGTTCCAAACAAAAGGACTTGGGCCCGCCTGGTGTTGTAATTATGGCTTCTAAATTCATAAATACAAACTTCCCAGGAGGACTTGAATGCAACATGACATGTATGATGCTCAAACAATACTGTGAGTTCAGGGCAGGGCTATCTCTTGGGTTGTGACCCAGAAATGGGGCACAAGTGTGTTCTGACAGGGTTTTGGACAGCAGGGAATACAATCCTCGATGCAAATAATATTGTATTTTATGGTAATCTTTGGTTTTTTGGCAGAGATTCATCTGTCGCTTGGTACAAGTTAGTCAAATTAGGTAGATGTGGACATGGACAGGTTGCATGACATACCCCTCATCCTCGAAACCTACGAACAAGGATAAACATGGTTTGTGCCAACTACAATGTGTTTTGTTACTGTTAAAGTACAGCAGAAACAACACTCAGTTTTGCACATTGTTGGGTTTATGACGTTCACGGTTATGTTGATAAATTTAAATATTTGATTTTTGTTTAGTTTTGTACAATTAACAATTTTGGTACTCTTTTTGGATCACCTAAAAGTAAAACCAGTTCAGCACCACTGATTAAAAATTACCATATTTCTATATTCTTTTCCATTTATTGTCCTGATCCTCCTTCAAGGGATAGTTCACTCAAAAATAAAAATTATGTCATTAATTACTCACCCTCATGTTGTTCCAAACCCGTAAGACCTTCGTTCATCTTCGGAACACAAATTAAGGTATTTTTGATGAATTCCGAGAGCTCTCAGACCCTGCATAGACAGCAAGGATCCTTACACGATCAAGGTCCAGAAACGTAGCAAGGACATCTTTAAAATAGTCCATGTGACATCAGTGGTTCAACCGTAATTGTACGAAGCTACGAGAATACTTTTTGTGCGCAAATAAAACAAAAATAACGACTTTATTCAACAATTCGTCTCCTCCGTGTCACCCTATAGCGCCATTTTGGAGAGTATCAGCTGAACGTAAACATCGTATGCTGTTCTGTCAGCTGCGTCACGTGGATACATTATTTTCGTTCAGATCAAAGCGTAAACAACGTAGACAATGTATCCGCATGGTGCGGCTGACACAGAACAGCATACGTTCAGTGGATACTCTCCAAAACGGCGCCAGGGTGACGCGGAGGAGACAAATTGTTAAATAAAGTCATCATTTTTGTTTTCTTTGCGCACAAAAAATATTCTCATAACTTTGAAAAATTAGTTGAACCACTGATGTCACATGGATTATTTTACCGATGTCCTTGCCACGTTTCTGGACATTTATCGTGGTAGTATCCTTGCTGTCTATGGAGGGTCAGAGAGCTCTCAGAATTCATCAAAAATATCTGAATTTGTGTTCTGAAGATGCACAGAGGTCTTATGGGTTTAGAACGACATGAGGGTGAGTAATTAACGACAGAAGTTTCATTCTCTTTCACATGAGAATCCAATAAATTAGATTCCAAGATTCTAGTAACAAGTACTATGTTACAAATGTGCTTTGTAGTAACGAGAATATTATAATAGTCTAATCTCTAATCTAATTTTATTTTGCATATTTTATTATGATTTTGGCATTGTTCATGACAGTTTTAGTGAGTTTCACACGTACATCCTTACTTCAATGAATCTCCAAAACTGACCACTCAGAACACTTAACGACTGTTCAATAAACTTTATTCATGGATTTTCTTTGCATTTCATTCAGCACATCAAAATAAACTCCTGCAAGAGTCCTGCAAGATGACTTCATTATCAGTCATTACTGAGTCTTGACAAGTGCTTGACTGCATAAGGTGGCACTCAGTTTAACTTCAGCTGAAAACACACAAACAGTACTGGACAACCATTGTAGTACATTATACTGTCACCTGTCTTGAGCCGTAAATGAACAGCAGCCGCCAGGGCAGCACAAAGGTGAAAACCGTGGCCACATTCAAGTAATTAAAATGGGCTGTGAATGGTATATCTGGATCAGTAGGGAAAGTTGGTGGCACATCATGTGCGTACACAGCATGTATTGGGATTGATTAGGTCTGAAGTAGGCTACCAACAATAGTAGAATACATATAATAGAATAAACAGCAGAGGTTCTCGTGACATCTGAATTGCCTGGTCGCATATGAGGACATCTTTTCCATGGTCCTTAGTATACATGGGTGATTAACATTAAAACTGTCAAGAAATATCCTGGTCATATTTCACTACAATAATTAAAAGAAAATGTGCTTATCAGTCATGAAAATAATGTCACAATGCAACGCAAAAATACATAACTCAATTACATTTCAAAAAGGTTTTCATTGTCGTTGAAGAATATAGTTTCTTAATTTTTTTTAAATTTCAAAGTGAAATGTTACTTGGGGATTTCTTCCCGAGATTCACACACGACAATCATGTGAAGCACATTTCCACAGGAGAAAAAAAAAAAGCTTTGGTAAATAAAAATTATGAGATTATGACAAATTATAACAAAAATCAAAATTATGAGATACTAAGTCAATTATGAGATAAAAATTAAAAATTATGATAAAGTAAAAAAAAAAAGGTTAGTCAATTTTATCAATTTTATGTTTTTTTCATTTTTTATCAGTATTTTCTTGTATTTCTATTTAGCTTTAATTTATTTTTAATTTCAGTTTTCAGTTATGACCTTTTAATATTATAATTATGACTTATTTATTATGGCCGTTTTTATTTTTAGTCATTTTTAATTATGATTAAAAATAATTCTTATTTTTAAAAATATTTTTATTTCAGTTTTCAATAATGACTTAATTATGACCCAATTATGACTTAATGTCATAATTATGATTTACCAAAACAGGTTTTTTCTTATGTGGCAAAAATGAGCTTCCCTACAATCTTTCAGTCTATGAAGGACGTGAACAATGTAATAGCTACAGAAGTTGTGTTGCCTTTACAGATGCATCATGGGAAATCCATACCCCCAATCACAAGTACAGCTCAAGGAAACACTTTAAAAATGGCATATTAAAGCAGCTGACATGCACAACAGCGAAAAGCAATTTCTCTGTCTATCATAAACTTCATTCTCCGATACCGCAGGAACAATAAGAACTTTCATAAGAAATAAGACATCAGCATAGGAAAAACAAACACAAAATTCATTATAAAGGGAGGAAATATTCTTTCCAATGATATTTTGTGTATATTGTGTTCCAAGGAAGACAATGCAAAGAGCGCTACAATATTTACATTTACATTCCGTCTGATGAACAGCCGTACATACACTGACCCTACAGTGACACTGTGTAGCTGTCAGTGTCTAGATCTCTAATGCTACATTTCCATGCATGAAATGTCAGGAAAACAAAACAAACTTTGGTAAGATTGGGACATGATGATACATTAGAATTGGTCAAAAGGTATGTTTTATGGGATTTATCCATTTGGATAATATGTACTGATCATGTGTAAATTTGATTTAATGTAGGCTTCAGCGTCTGTGACGTATATTACTTCATGCTAACTTTTTAAAGGAATAGTTGAGGAATTTACTTTTATTGTATTTTTTTTTTCCACACTATGGACATCAATGGCAACGAGCAACTGTTTGGTTACCAACATTCTTCAAAATATCTTCTTTTATGTTCAACAGAAGAGAGGGGGGGTAACTATCCCTTTAACAATAACACTGCTGGCAGTGATTAACAACTTAAAATTAATTTGGAAGTTTTTTAGTAAATTATATAACAGAACTTTCAATTTTGAATGACCAACAAGTTCAACATAAACCACAAACTTTTTTGGTATACCAATAGCTTCATCAGGTGACCACCTCAAGTGCTTTATATCTAGAAAAAAAAACAAAAAAAACAGTGAAGGTGCAACCAAGAGGAATGTTTTCATAAACATACCAGAGTTTTCACAGTTCCAGGAATTTGACTTTGGGATTTAATTAACGCTACTCTCAAGACCAGCTTGATCATGGTGGAAGACAAATGCTGACAACTGGAAGCTGTGGCATACAGCAAGACATATCACCAGCAACTTCAAGGACTTGGGTTGAAATGAAAAAATCGGCAATGCTAATGCCTAGCTGAAACAGCTGATCCTATCTTACACAAATCTAATACAGCCTATATAAAATGCTGTTGACTCCAGCTCTGTGTGTTTTCAATGCATCTTCATGAGGATTATCTGCGTAAAACAGTATAAGAAACAGCATGACATTGTGCTGAGCTGAAGGTGACTATTCCATTCAAAGAATCTCGATCCTTAATGATCCAGCTGGAGGTTTTTTTAAGTGGAGTGGAGATCTATATTGCACAGTGAGCGTACAGGTCCTCAAACACAGGCTGCTCTTCGACGCCTCTCGCAAACAGCTTGATCAACTGGCAGTGGACCCTAAGACAGAGAAAGAAAAAAAATCTAACAAAATGCTAACACTTCACTGGAACAAACAGCATGCTAAAAACCACCCTAGGCTTACTGAAAAAAACACATCTGTGTGTGCACTGATAAAAATGATTATGTGGTGAAGTAAATACTACAGAAAAAAACAAATGTAATTTCAACATGAAAAAGTTAGTACAGGCAAAAATGTAAAACAAAATCTTCTCAACGTTTCTGATACTGGTGTTCCCATCATGCACTGCGGCATTAATGATTAATAAAGCAGATTTTTTTCCCCGTTTTCCGGCTGTATTTAGACTTTTTTATCATTGCTTTTATTGTTAGACTTCGTAACTTGTGATTTTGTTACATCTGGAGTTCATTTTCGACTCAAAATGACACATTCATACTCAAAAATGAACCAACAAATGTCAGCATCATTGTGTATTGTGTACCTAACTATTGAAGTCTCTGTGTTCGGATGAGTGCCGCACTACTAATTATGTAGAGATACCTACATGATATCTATTGTATTATTTACTTAGATGTTTCTATGTAATATACACTTCAACAGCATGGTTTAATTAGGGGCTATATTAAGTAAAATCAAAGTATTGCCAAGTAAGCTTTGGTTAAGAAAAAATTAATCAGACTTTTACTGGCCAAGCCAAAGTTACTTATTTTCTTTGTTAAATTTACTTAACTTAGGTAAGTAGATTTTTACTTAATTTTATATGTGAAATTATATATAATTATGTAACATTTACTTAATTTCTTTATGAATGTTCAAAAGTTCATAAAGTTCAATAGTAAGTAGACTGTACAGAGCAGTAGCAGTAAAATTAACTTAAAATGTGTAAAAAGTGCAAATTGTTACGAATTTTTTTTTTCAGTGAGGCAACATTTCTGCAAAATAATATCATGTTATGTTTTTGTATCTTTCACAACACTTTCAAAGTGAAATGTCCAATGAGTGTTGCTGAAAGTGTGTTCAGTTTGATCTGAAACAGATGAACATGAATCTGGTGAGGTTTTATTACGTTGCGGCAGTTAATGGATATTGCGTTTGAAAATAATGTACCACCTGCACTCAACCTTACCCTAAATCTAACCCATAGTCTTAACAAAAGCTAACATGATGCCATTTCAAACGTAATATCCAATTAACTTTATTGTGACTCATGGAACTCGTACCAGAGCGCTCCACATAACAAGTGCAATGCTATACCAGGTGAGCTACTGAGCAAGTTTACTATGTTTACTACTAATATTTGAACTGAACTGAGCTGGATGATGACATCACTGAATCAATGATGAACTGACTTTAACTGTAAATTAAGTGTTTACTTTTGCATTGACACACTATTTTCCTGTTTAATACTGTAAAGCTGCTTTGACATAATCTGCATTGTTAAAAGCGCTATGTAAATAAAGGTGACTTGACTTGACTGTCAGAAAAGCCATATGAGCTGGTTATGTAATTCAAATGTGATATTGTATTTGTTTTGAGATCATAACATGGTATTGTGCAAGGTACCTTTATTAATTGATAATCTTCCCCTGTAATAGTGTTCAATTCAGCTAGAAACTGCAAGGAATTGTATGTATAGGTAAGTTTTTGGAGTTATGCAAAAATGTAGAATGAGGCATGTTTTTCCAATGAGCCTGCTCTGATTAAATATACATACTCTAATATTGTTTATTTGCTTAAAGGGGTCATATGACGATGCTAAAAATAAAATTATTTGGTGTAATGCAAAGTGTTTATGCGGTTTAAGGTTTAAAAAACACATTATTTCTGAAACGCGTCGATTTTTACAAAGCTCATCATTCTGAAAAGCGCGGTGTGCTCTGATTGGCCAGCTATCCAGTGCATTGTGATTGGCCAAATACCTCAAGCGAATGACTGAAATGTTACGCCCCTTACCATATTTGGAAACACACAGCGTCTCCACGACATGGCGGCGGCAGCAACAATACTACAGCGAGAATAAAAGTTATGCCTTCTTTCTTTGCGTGAACATTTGGGTGGTGTTATGCAAATCTTCCAACACAGTGACATAGATATGTGGGGGCGTGTTTGAATGAGGCAGTTTAGGAAGGCATGGACGAGTCTTAACTTTTATAAAGAATATTTTCTTTGGGTATGAGACTTTAGTCTTTGCAACTTTACGGATCTTATATGCACAAACAGCTTGTAACACTCCAAAGACAAAGGAAAACTTGAAATAGAATCTTATGACCCCTTGAATATTTCAATATAAGTGTAATATTTAAGTATAGTGGTTTGTTTAAATCCCCAACCCAAACGATTTGCAATAGTAACACTGATGCTTGCCTTAGCAAACACCACTAATGCATTGTGTCCTAGACTAAAACAAAGTACGAGAAAGTGCTGGTAAGCAATAAATGCTATGTCGTGTTGAATAAAAAGTTTTGTAGTTAAGTGCATGCACTCTTAGGAGGTTCGGGGGCTCTTTAATTTCCTCTAATTCCACTCAATACTCTGGAGGTGAGTTCAGTGCCAGGCGATTGCCTCTTTCGGCCGTGGTATCATCATCAATTATCTCAACAGGTTATTTGCTTACTCATTCGAGAAACAATTACTGAAGCTGAAAATGGAATAAATGAATGGACTTCTATTTTAATTAAAGGAGGTGAGCCTTTAACAGTGAGAGGGCCATTAAATTAGGAGCATTTCATTGCTACGCATTGTTGACACAGAACAATTGGGCATGAAGGAAATGATGCAGTTGGGCGAGCCGTCATGCTGTATCAAGGAGGAGAACAACTCCTCTGCAGGCACAATGGAGGGAGTTTTTAATTTTAATAGCATCTTTTCCACAGGCTCAGGCCACAAAAGTCCATTTATTTACCCTGTTTAGTATGCTAGTGCTGAGATGATACAATCTTGTGCTCAAAAGACCTCAACATTTCAACTACAGCTTCCACTAATTGACAAACGCTTTAGTGAAGCCTGCTCATTTTGTGTCGGAGGAACATTTTCTGAAGCTGAAAACTATTCATATAAGGTCTAAAAGAGACAGTGACATCTCTTAGATATATGAGGAAGTCTGAGTGTGAGTGGCAGTGATGCCCTTAATTACAACAACGAGGACTTGCTTGAAGTAATTAGTGTATTAAAACTATAATGGCCCACTTTTTCCTTTCTGAAACATGACACAGAATAACAGTTCTCATTTTCACTACATGCATCTTTTAAATTCATTTTTCATCATTTGTAGAGTGGGCGTTATCACTCAAGTGAAGTATCTATATATAGCATTTCTGCAACTCGAACAGTTGAGTAATGGGTTCACTTCCACCGAGTCCAATACATGAATTCATAAAAACCGAAATCGCAAACACAGAGGGTGTATCTGGATAAGGACACCTACCGGACTTGAATGGCAGTGTGTGGGAGGATCTCTCCATCACAGTTCCAGTTGCTCTGGGAAGGCATGCAGCCACAGGCTCTGTGCTCCCTGCAGATCTGACTAAGGAATCGCTTGCCTGTTGCTCCGCTTTCTCTCAGGTCCACTTCAGAATCACACTCCTGATATCTGGGGGTGAATCGGAACTGCTTGACCCGGTACACCTCCACAAAAGAGTGATCAAACTGAACAAAGAAAGAGAACAAGGGTAATGCTTACTGAATCCCACGTCAAATATCATTAAAGGTGGGGTATGTATTTTTTCAAAAACGCTTTAGAATCGCTTTAGAGTCGGGCCGAGCACCAAAACAAACTTGTAGCCAATCAGCAGTAAGGGGCGTGTCTACTCATGATGTGGAGGAGAGAGCGTTCAGTGCACAGCACAGGACGGACATTAGCCGAGCCGAGCGACAGAAAGATAGAGATGGCGGATAAAAAACAAAAGAGGAAAACATCTGTATAACAAAAGACGGCTTACGATAAGGCAAGAAGTAGGACCCGTGTAAATATCGGATCAGCTTTCAAGCGCTGGAGAGAACTCAAGAAGCAGGAAGGCCTGCGATCGGATGCCGAGGTTGCTTTTTTTCTTCTCGATAGGTGAGTAACATTGGTTTTGCTTTGTTTCATAGAACTAATATATGCTGTTAAAACACATATATGCATGATAAAACACACAGTACTACCAAAACACATTCGACCAGTATTACCATAGTAACACACATTGCTTTCACTTATTGATGACATCATACCCTCGGCCGGCTGGCACAGCAGATTCCGCCATAGTTGTTGCCTGGGTTTTTGGGGTAGGGGCGTGTTTGTTTTGGTGATTTGAAATATCAACATTGGCTACAAGAAATCACTTACCCCACCTTTAAACGTTAAGTGTACTTTTTTTTTTGAAAGAAATTAATACTTTTATTTAGCAAGTTACAAAATAGTTCTATTTTAAATAAATATTATTCTTTTTAACATGCTATTCATCAAAGAATCTGGAAAGAAACAGTAGCACGGTTTCCACAACAAGCAGCACAACCATTTTCAACTGAATGAAATAATGAATAATGAATGAATGTTTCTTAAGCACAAAATCAGCATATTAGAATGATTTCTGAAGGATCATGTGACACAAAGACTGCTGAAAATTCAGCTTTGTCATTACTAGAATATATTACTAAATTATATTACAACAGAAAACAGTTAGTTCGTTTGAGTTTCCCTCTTTTCTTTGCTTTCAAATGGCTTGTAAAAGTGCCGTTCGCATTTTACTTTCACTTTCAAATTAGCGGCAATTGAATTGCCTCAATTCGGCGTCAAGCAATTGTTCTTTTGAGTTTTTCCTCTTTTCCTCGGATTTCTTGGCTTTCAAATAGCTTGAAAAAGTGCAGTGCGCATTTTACTTTCACTTTCAAATTAGCAGCAATTGGGCATTGATTCAATTCAAGCAACAACAACGTCAAACTCATAGAACTTTTATTAACAAAACGAATAAAAATACACCATATATGCCTAATAGCCTTTGCATTTCATTTCTAAACAATCTTCTGCCATCGTCTTTTGTCTTTCTCACCTCACTCTTGTCAGTCAGCTCGACTCACTCTCCTCACGTGATAAATAAAATCTGACTCCTGACTTCTGCTATCTGTCGTTCGCGCACGGTTCGGCACGCTGCATTGAGCATTTAGTTTTTAAAAGTGTCTGTCCTCACTGAACTAGGTTAAATTATTTTTGTTACTATAAAAAAATAAAAACGATGGTGGGGGGCGGTGCCGCGGTAGGCAAATGACGTAACCAGTGTTGCGGCTTAACACCAGTATAACCAAAAATACCGTCTATCGCAGCAAGCCTATTAAGCATTAAAAAAATAGACAAATTGCCATCACTTTCAAGGTTCTCTATGACTGTAGGAACCCTGCTGTTACTAAGAACTTAAAAGAACATAATTAAAAATCTTTTTCCAAGAAAAAAACCCTAAAACTTACAGTTAATTAAATATACATATGAATTTATACTAATATAAAATATAGAGTAAGCATTTGGTGGACACTGGACAGCGGGGATACTTTTTTGAAGTGTGCCAGTTAAGAAAGTGGCGTTTTTTCCCAGCCTTTGATGAAACATGAATGGAATTGCTTCATGGCTTTCATTAAAAAATATCATGTTAAATCTACTGATGTTTTCTGTTGAGATAAATCAGGAACCTGGTCATCCTTATTGGTGTGGCGCAGCAGGTGGCGCAGGAAGTCGAGTCGGGAGCACTTCCTGACGAGGATGAGGTCAGTAGTTCCATCTGCTAAGTGCGCTGACGGCGACAGGCCTTTAGGACTGCGAGGACACGCACAACTCATGCTGGCAGCATTGATGGCCAAGAACTTTCCCCTGATGACCGTCCACGTATCCTGACACTCTGAAATACAACAACATCATGTGAATACTAGTATACCTCTGAGCAGTGAAGTCTATAGACCCTTTTCACAGACTTTGATACATGCGTTTCCAGTAGGCGACCACCAAGAACACCCTAAACATTAGAACCTGGTTTCTTCCAAAGGTTTTTTGGTTACACTTTATTTTGATTGTCCACTTTTGACAATCTACTAACTAAGTAACTTTGCAACTACATGTCTACTAACTCTCAGAGTAGACCATTAGGTTAGGTTTAGGGTTAGTACAATAAGTTGACATATACTTGCAACGTTTCTCATAGTCAGTATGTTGTATGTTGTGGACCTATCAAAATAAAGTGTTAGAAGATATTAAGCAGACAGTCTACTAATACTCTAATGACTGCTAGTTGACATGTAGTTGCAAATTAACTTACTGTTAGTAGAATGTCTAAAGTGGACTATCAAAATAAAGTGTTACCGTTTTTTTTTCTCCATTTCTGTCACCGATGCCGTTTGGTTTTTTTGTCACTGTCGCCTCTGGTTTGGTTAGTTGGGGGCACCTAATATCCAGCAATATTATTGAATCAACAGACACGATTGGATGATAACTGAACAGAATGCTGACATTACTGTTTTCTACAGAGCTGCTTTACAGCTGAATTGAACTCAGTTCATAATTGATGTTCTTGAAGGGAACTGAATCACCACTAGACTGACCTCAGCTGAAAAGTGACACTATTGTTTTTTACAGCTCCTTTACAGCAGAATTGATCACTGAACCATTATTTCCCTGTTTATCCATGTAAAGCTGCTTTGAAACAATCTGCATTGTATAAAGTGCTATACAAATAAATGACTTGACTTAAAATTAGAAATCAGTTTTGCACTGAATTCCAAAAATGCAAAAAAATTTAACTGAAAAAGTTTTACTTTGAAATTATTTTCACTCAGTAAATTCACAAATAATTACACAGAAAGGATGAGCAACATTGAGTTAAACAACATTTTGAAGTGAAAGAAGAAATACTGAAAGAGTAGTTTCTTGTATTAAAATTTCACAAATAATTACACAGAAAGGGCAAGTAACATTGACAGGGTTTCTGCAGGATTTTTAAGTTCAAATTTAAGACCTTTTTAAGACCTGCACAAATAAAATGAATCCCATATGAGTGGGTTAGGCAATGTCTATAGTACCATATTAAACTGTAAAATTACTGTAAAAAGCATAACTTACAGTTCAGATACAAGTTTTCACAAAAACAAAAAGTTTTATAAAATGATAAACTTTACATTTCAGCCTTTAAACCATTTTTAAGAAAACAGATTAGTCAAAAGTATTAATTGTTATATTAATTTTAATTATTATTATCAATAAATTATTATATCAATGAAATAACATAAATTAGGGGTGTGCAATATTGACAAAAAATTATATCTCGATAATTTTCTGGGATCTTATCGATAACGATAATTAGACAATATTTTGCTGAGTGTGTTATTGTGCTGTGGTACCTTAAGGACTGCCGAAGACAGCTGACTCCTAATGTTTTTAATATTCTTCATATTCTGTGTTGTGGTCAGATAAGTTTAAATAGATTTTTACCTTTTATGGGCATTTTACCTTTATAAAGCCACTTTTCTATAAGTGTGCATTATCTTTTGAGTCAAATTCTTACATTTAATCAGTGTTCCCCCACCCCGAATAAATATATACATTTTCTGCCCCATATCTTGAATTATATATTTCTAAATGCATTTTAATAGACTGATTCATGCAGTGAAAGAACGCACTATAAATACGCACGCGCACAAGTCTAACCTGCTAGGTGTTTTGTTTGCTTTTCGTGATATACTAGATAGGACATGAATGCATTTAACCTGCAGTTACAAATGCATAAATAATGTTTTGATATTTTAAACATAAAACATTAAAAACTGATGTTTGAAATCATTTTAAAAATGAAAAGGTACCTTAAATGTGAAATTAAAACTGCCAGTTGGTGGCAGCAAGTCACTGTTAAGTGAGTCATTGCGTTTGAACCAAATCATTTAAACGTTTGATTCATTCAGGAACGAAACACCACTCTGCCAGCAGGTGGAGCGTTTGGTAGAAATATAACTGTTTCCCCGGTAACGGCAAAACACAAAGCAGCACAGCACCCGGAATTTGAACCCGCAGCGCTCATGTTTATTTGATGAAATCATAACGTTAGCCTTTTGAAGTTTAATCGTCACATTCAGCCATATCGCAATTCTGGTCTTTCCGTCCCCAAATTTAAGACCTATTGAAATCATAATTAAGACTTTCTTGTACAATTTAAGACTTTTTAAGACTTTAAGACCCGCGGAAACCCTGCATTGAGTTAAACATACAATTTTGAAGTGAAATAATAAATACTGAAATAGTACTTCCTTGTAGACCTTACAAGATTTATTTTATTTACAACTTCGAAAATCAGTGTTGCTATAAACTGGAAAAATGAAAGAAGCCAGGTGATTGTAAATCTCAAAGCAAGTATAGCTGTGGTGCTCTCTCACTGATGAAGGGCCCTCGACTCCCTTTCCCGTTTACATCATTCTTCCCCTTATTCTTCCCACAAGACTCTATTTATGTCACGCGGTCTAAAAGCATTCAGGAAATCATCATGCACAAATGCCAATTTGGGATTGTGAGGGCAGAGAGTGTGTCTCTGTAAACAGCACTTATCAGTGCTCAGGGTAAACACACAGAATGCTGGGTAACGGAGGTGCCAGTTGTTCTGAGGGTGCTGAGAGGCAGAGATAATATGCTGTGTGTGTGTGTGTGTGTGTGTGCACTCTCTAAATGATCAGCCGGGCGGCAGCTTGAACCATTTGGCCTAATGTTCACAAACAGCGTGCCAGTCGAGCCGACAGATGGGGGCATTACAAATCATGGCTGGAAATGCACTTTGTTGGCCTGTACTGAGGTTGGGCGCATTTACCACAGGGCAGATATGAGACTTCCTGTCAATGCCCGAGCTCAGTTTAACACTGGCATAGAGAGTATTCCCAAATGCTCCTCACCAGCATCAGAAACGCTGTCTTCATTTTTGTTGACCAGTTTGTCAGAAGAGGATTGCCGACAGACACTACACCTGCAAGACAGAAACACGTTAACAATAGAGGTGAGAAACATAGCTATATATCTGTTTAACACAAATAAGTAAAAATCTAGTTTAAAAATAATCAAGGCATGCTTTAAAAATGGGACCATTATATCTATTCCTTTTATTAAAATATTTACATTGCAATTTATATGTACTTACATCTTGAATATATTGTGAATAGGTTTGGGGTGAATAGGTTTTTTTTTTTTTTTAAACTAAGAAAATAATACTTTTAGTCAGCAACGATGCATTAAATTTATTAAAAGTGACAGTAAAGATTTTTATAATGCTACAAAAGATTTATATTTTTAAAAAATGCAGCTTTTTTGAACTTTCTATTCATCCAAAAAAAAAACAAAAAACTATTATGGTTTCCACAAAAGTATTAAGCAGAACAACTGTTTTCAAAATTGTTGATGATAATAATTATAATAATAAATTATAATAATATTAAATATTTCTCGAGCAGCAAATCAGCATATTACAATGATTTCTGAAGGATCATGTGACACTGAAGACTGGAGTAATATCTGCAGAAAATTCCGCTTTGCCATCACAGGATTAAATTACATTTTAAAATATATTAAAATAGAAAACAGCTATTTTAGATTGTAATAATATTTCACAATATTACAGATTTTATTGTATTTTTGTTTAAATAAATTTTGCCTGGGTGAGCATGAGACTTCTACTGTCTAAAAAAATCCTACTGACTTCAAAATGTAGAGTGTAAATATCATCTAGTTCTAGTTCACAATATAATTAAAACACATCAGATGATGGATTAAATTATTAAGTATACGCGTTCAGTAATGTTTCAGTCAAGATTCATATTATTTTGACTATAACAAAATAGGGATGCACCGAAATTAAAATTCTTGGCCGAAGCCGAACAAAATGAAACACTGGGCCGAAGGCCGAATACGATTTTTTCCCCCATATATTTTGCCAAGTTTTTGCAACTGCATAAATTAAATAGCCAAAATGTGCTTTTTACTGTTTTGTCTAGCTTTTCAAAGAAAAAATCTATTACAAAACAACAATTTAAAAAGATTTACTTAACACCTGAATATTTTTTAACATTCTGGATAGGGCTGCACGATTAATCGCATGCGATATTTAACGCGCATCTTGTCAGAAAGCCGGTTCTGTAATCAGCGGTGAATGTCCATCACCTGCGTGCTTTCACATTGAGCAGCATTAACTACACAGAGCCGTTGTTCACTGATGAGCTGCGCAAAAAAATCACGCGAATATGAACGTGGTTTAGTGCAGCTCGTCAGTGAACAACGGCTCTGTGTAGTTAATGCTGCTCAATGTGAAAGCACGCAGGTGATGGACATTCACCGCTGATTA
>NW_015552618.1:307390-308351 GCF_001515605.1 Sinocyclocheilus anshuiensis | reverse complement strand
CGGTAAATCTCCATCACCTGCGTGCTTTCACATTGAGCAGCATTAACTACACAGAGCCGTTGTTCACTGACGAGCTGCACTAAACCACGTTCATATTCGCGTGATTTTTTTGCGCAGCTCATCAGTGAACAACGGCTCTGTGTAGTTAATGCTGCTCAATGTGAAAGCACGCAGGTGATGGAGATTTACCGCTGATTACAGAACCGGCTTTCTGACAAGATGCGCGTTAAATATCGCATGCGATTAATCGTGCAGCCCTAATTCTGGAAGACACTACACCAACAAAGCACAATTTAACTTAAAATTAATAAGTTAGGAAACTAGCTTTTTTTGCTATTTTCAGCCGAACAATTTCGGTTGCTGAACATTCGGTGCATCCCTAATACAAAAAATACAGAACAGCATTTACCCAGTTCGGCACTGCATTTTGTCTCTGGGAGTTCCCAAGTTCCTTTCAGCAGGTAAGAAGGACACAGTTCCCTCATAGTAGCGATGTGACAGAAAAGTTTTAACACCTGTAAAAATAAATAAATAAATGAATAAAATAATTCAAAAATAAAATAAGAATTTCCATTCAAAATGGCAGATTCCTGTGTACCTGAGATATCGTAACGGGCCGGGCCCATCCAGCGCTTCCTCTCGCTGTCTGTCAGCACATCTCCGTAGAACCCGTAACCCAGTAGTGACACAGAGTAGCGCAGGAAGCGGTCTTCATTGTGCACCGAGCAGACGTCCATTGGCTGAGAATCACCTGCAGAAAAAGCCAGGATGGATTTCAGAAAACACAAGCTGATAACATCAGAATCCTGTGCTAGGACACCACATATAAAGCCCCGTTCACACCAAGAACGATAACTATAAAGATAACGATATTAGCGTCCACACCAGTGGACGATATCGTCTGTTTATTCTAAGCGCACGCACGTCTGCCGCTTTAAATTCTCAAGCTCGTTACAGCAGG
>NW_015552618.1:299951-306909 GCF_001515605.1 Sinocyclocheilus anshuiensis | reverse complement strand
GTTTTTGTTTACATAATATATGTGTGTGTACTGTGTATATTTATTATGTATATATAAATACACACACATGCATGTATATATTTAAGAAAAATGTTATGTTTATATTTTAAGTATATTTATTGATCATATAAATTATATGAATATAAATATATACATGTAAATATTTTCAAAATATATACTGTATGTGTGTGTATTAATATATACATAATCAATGTACACAGTACACACACACTTATATTATGTAAACAAAAACTTTTATTTTGGATGCGATTAATCGCGATTAATTGTTTGACAGCACTAATTCAAATCTCATGTAATTGTAATTAAATAAATAAAAGGAACAAATGATCCATGTAATCATTTAATAAAACATTTTAAAAGGATACTAATTAATATAAATAACCTGTTATATTAATATGGCATAGATTAAAAAAACATAGTATTATCAAAACACGTGTCCAAAAACATGGCAAAGGCATATGTCCAAAAAACCATGGTATCAGTATGCTATACATTCAAAAAATTATTACTATTATTATTATTATTATTACTATCATCATCATTATTTTAAATATAGCATGGTAATAGCATATAACTTTTTTGGTTTTGTCAGCGGTTTCAGATGCTTTCGTGTATTAAACTTGAAGTCAGCATCTAAAACATTTAATCCAAAATGGTATTATTACATTTTAACATGGTACGTTTTCAAATAAACATGATATTATAATGTTAAAAGCATGGTTCGTTTTTGTCAGTGGTTTCAGATGCTTTCTTCTATTAGACATTAAAGTCAAAGATTTGTCTCAAATTCCCTTGCTGCTCAGATCAGTTGTCATCCAGAAACAAGATAATGGACCAGGAGCTGTTCATAGAAACTGTCAATAGTCCTTGCATGTCTTTGACAATGTGAGATAAGGCCATGAATAGACAGAATTACACACGCTGATAACATGACTGATAACAATATGGACTCTTAAGGTTTCGACATTGTCTGGTTTATATGGCAAACAGTAATATCAGAAAACAGGATTTGATAAGCCACAGTCATTAAGTTATCAATTGCTGGCAGAGCTCTTGTGAAGGGCATTCTGCAGTGCATGACAACAGTCTATTTGTTCTGCTTGTGCTCTTTCAGGTTGGTCATTTATTAATAACGTGTTTTGCCCAAGTATTTTTCTTTCCCATTCTCTGGCTTTAAACAATTTAAAAAGTGCAGTATGTTGTATATTTTGAAGCTTTATATGTGAGAGAGAGAGATTATACACTACCATCCAAAGTTCTAGGTCAATAATATTTTTTTATGTTTTTGAAAGAAGTCTCTAAACAAGGCTGCGTTTTTAAAATTTATTTACAGTAATCTTGTAAAATACTATTAAAATATAAAATGCATGTTTCCAATTCTAAATATATTTTAAAGTTGTATTTATTCCTGTGAAGGCAAAGCTGAATTTTTAGTAGTCATTACTCCAGTTATTAGTGTCAAATATCATTCCTAATATGCTGATTTGGTACTCAAGAAACAATTCTTATTATTATCAACGTTGAAAACAGTTGTGCTGCTTAATATGTTTTTTTGGTAACAGTGTTAATTGCAGATTATCCACAAATGACACATGTAGTGCTGACAATCAGAATGTATTAAAACTTAAAAAAGCTAAACAAAAAAAAATACATATAGCACTGAGATGCTGAAAAAAAATACAAGATGCTTTATACCAGCCAGCGATATTCAACAAGCAACTTTACAGAGACCCACTATTTAAAAATAATAGTGCACACACAGACGCAAACATGTTCTGTGTGAATAGCCCACTAACATTTGATCAAAACACAGTATCATCAAAGGCAACATAATGTTGCTTTCCATTTTTTGAACAGCCTTTATATCATGAGTGCACCTCTGATGCCTAAACATGCTTTCCAGGCAGCTCACTAGGTTTTGGAAGAGAGCTATAATCTCCTGCAGTTCTCCTCTATTATGCAGCTGTGCCCATGTGCAGGTGTAAAACTTCCAATGACTTGGAAATATCTCAAAACACAAATGCTGTAATGGAACCGTGAGTGACGGATGCTTCCAGGAACACTGCCAAGGAAGTGACGTGCATGAAAAAGCAATGAAATCCATTCTGAGGAACTGTCTTGGCTGTATAGACTCTAATATTTGTGACTGTAGACAAGTGATTCTCAGTCCTGGAGCATCACCAACACTGCACATTTTGGATGCCTCTTTTATCTAATGCACCCGATTCAGCTCATCAGCTTGTTAATAGAGTGCTCATGAACTGAACTGGATGTGAGAAGGGACATGTACAAAATGTGTTGGGTACACGCTCCAGTACCAGGATTGGGAAACACTGCTATAGACCAACCTGCAGGAATTATGCCGATGCGAAGTCCACACGGCATAAGGGTCTCCTCCATAGAGTTCTCATCCACACCTGCTTCTTGCTGCGTAAGGGAGACGAGGCCATGCATGATCTCGCTGAACATGCCATCACCTCCGACACACACCACACTGCAGAGAGAGACTACACTGATCACTTCAATGTATATTTGTTTTAAACTAAATTTTCTTCAGTGAAAGGAAGAGCGCAAATGAATGAAATTTGTGTCTAAACTGTCATTCACAGAAATGGATGTTAAAAAGTAGAGAAAAAAGATCCAGATGCAACAGTCAGAGTTGTTTTGTGAATACAGCCTCTGGCCCAGCTTTAAAGCAGCATCCATGTTGCTGTCACCAAAAGCCACTCTATTTTCAGTTGTCATTTCCCAAGCTGCCCGCCATCATCTGCCGCAGTGCCAGACAGATGTGCATTGATGTGCAAATGTTAATCTGAGCTGTGCTGCAGAGGACGCATTCCTCAGTTGGCAAATTAAGAGTCGCCACACAGCGACCTTGATCTCCCAGCAGGATGCCCACTCACCCATCATACTTCTTCAGATCAGCCTCTGTCTTCAAGTGGTCCCTGGCATGATTTGCACGCTCTGTAACTATAGAAACAACAGAGAAAAAGCCATTGTTAACGGGACAATGACAGCGAGGCTGGGCAGAGGGGGAGAAACATCATTATGTTCATCTGGCAGTTAAATTGCATTTTTCTGCTGGCTTGATGGAGACCATCAATCAGCCACATCAAATGATGAAGCTGAAGTCTTGGTGAAAAACAATCCCCGGTACATTTCATTACCGGTTCTTTACCATCAGCACTGATGTAAAGCTGTAACTCGGAGGGATGTGCTGAAAATGAATGGGGCCCAGGACCGAGCCCTGTGGATCACGTTGATGATATATGCCAAAGGTGATGTATGGAGCTTATTAAACCGTCGGCAGAACATCTTGTTTGGCTCCTCTAATGATTTGGTTTGAATGGTATTTGTCCAGCCAGACATGTACTTTACCATTTACGAAATGTCCGCATGGTCGTAAAAATGAATACCCTCAAGCAACTGCTGAGTAAGCCTGTAAGCTTTAGTTCCAACAGCCGATATTCACACCAACCCAGGGTCTTCCTCCCTCAAACTTAATAAATAATGGATGTCTTTGCATTCCTATGTTTATCGACTATCACAGTTTGCATTATGGCCAGCTCCTGTGATAGATGGCGCTGTAAATAAAATCATATTCGTGGGACGGGTTGGCAGGTGGGGCCATTTGCCAACGGAGATCTATTTGCGAAGCATAAAAGCTCATTTTTTATTTAAATGTTAATGCATGCGGCTAACGGGCACTCACCAATCACGTCGGTGGAAATGGAAGCCCGGGAAAAGATGGGGGCCACTTTGTGGTCGTAAATCTGCTTCCCATGTTGTTTTCCTCCGTAGGGGTTGATGTACACTAGCAAACTCTTCGGTCGATTGGCTGCGGAATGAGAGGCGGGCAGAGCATTAAAAGTGAGTTTTTGTTTGACAACAGTCTTCCTAGGCTGTCAAAACTACTTCATTAAGTTGCTTTTGAAAAACTTCATCTGTTGTGACAACATAGAGAAGACCAAAACTCCCCAAAACTATCCATAGGATTGGTAAGAAACATTCTGGGTTATTTCAAATTTACAATTATTTTCTCAGTTTCTAAGCAAACACTAAAATCAAATCAGAACATATTTGATATTTAAATTTTTTGATGAGATTCTATTTTGGGCGGAGTAACTGAGCACAGATCGAAAAAAAAAAAGTGGTTAACAAAAATGCCAGCTATTTTGGCTAATTAAAATGCAGATTAAAAGGGAAGAGAGATTTTTTTCATGCTGTGTCAAAAAGGAATTAGCATCCATTATTTATGTATACCATAATTATGTACAGTACCAAATGTGTGGTAGTAATTAACTCATCCCTCAGAGTCTATTATCGAATGAAAAACATGTTTACAATAAATTCACACAAAGGACACCAAGAAACTATTAACATAATGATTAATCATGTACACAAAACTGGTGTGAAAATCGCTGACCAACCTATAAACAATAACTTGTCTTTTTTGCTATAGTTTATGTATAGTTTGTTATACAAAAATTAAAGACGCACTCAGCAATGCAAGTTGTTCCCTAATAGTTTGGACCCAGAGCAGACACAGGGAATGTTCAGAGCAGTGGAAAGTCACGTTGCTGCACCACCAGCAGTGCTGCCTCGTCCTCTCTACATAGAACACTGCAGAGAAACACAAACAAGAATGCCACATTATTCAAAAAACTAGGTAAAAGGTGACCTGTATGATCAGTATCATTTTGATAATACACTCACGGAATATAGATAAAGTAACAAACTATGTATTCCCCTGTTATCAGGGCCAGATAAGCAGGTGACAGTCTGATTATGCTGGTGTACCTGTGAAAGCATGCTGGCAGGAGTCCGCTGGGCTCTGAGGAACCTTCTGCCATTTCCCATTGTTTTCACACGGAGAGTCATCTTCTTTTTCCTGAACGGCTATAATCTCACACACCGGGACACAATAACTACCTGTGAATAGAGGACCAGTGGGTCACATACCACGAGAGACATAACAAAACCTGTTGCAAAACCTAACTCAAATGGAACCTAATAAGTCAACTCTACATAGGCTGCAACAATTGCAATTTATCATACAAATAGAGCTTGACTCTATTTATATGATTGATGTACTATTTTTATTGTTCATATACTGTTGTAATATTTATTAATATTTACTTTTACAAACTATTTTACTATTAACAAAGTTATTTATTTAATTTAGTTGCCAAGACAACATTTCAAATGAACGATTATCTGTTATATTATTTTTTATTATGACCCAAAACTTTCGTCATGTTATCATGGCAGTTATATTGGTTGAAAGTCCATTTCAATTAATTATTAGGAGTGTGAATCTTTGAGCTGACAATGAATTGATTGGATTGGATTCATAATGCAGTGATTTTCAATTAGATATAAAAGCAATTACCAATTCAATAAAACATTGAACAGATTGTATATCAGACTGTAAAGTATTAGCAGTTATTGTTATCTTGGCAATCTATCTCAATGGATCTTAGTCAGAGTAGATATCATATTTAATAATGGAAAGGAGGCTATGAGTCTCACTGAAAATGTGTCTAAAAATGTGGTGACTATCATTTAATCAAAACTTAATCAAAAACAATCATTTGATTTTCAGCATTTGGATTTATCCAACACAAATTATTCACAATTAAAAAGTCATATCAAGATCAATTAAGTTCAGTCGGCAGTATTTTTAGACAATGAGCTGAATAAACAAATTAACTGATACACCCCTTAAATCATTGATACTATAGACAATGATGCCTTTTAGTTTTTTTCAGAAGGATATTAGTCAGCAATAATCTGCCGTGTTTTCTTTTTTTTCTGATTTTGCAAATTATTACAGAAAATGCTTTAGAGGCTTGAGTTTGCAAAATGTGAGTTTTGGTGATGTCGACTGCTTCATTTTGTTTGCTTTGCAATAAGACACTATGCAAATGTCAGTTTGCATCATCTCTGTCTGTGCTAGGGAAAATATCTCTAAGCAAAGGAGGTTTTTGCATTCTGACAGCTTGTGCCCAAATTAGTCAATCTTGTGTTATGTTACATAATGCAGGCTTTCCAGAAAACCCCATGGGAGAGGAAGTTAATGAGCTTTGACCTTATTCAAAAGATCAGAGAGTTATGTGGATTAGAATAAAGTACTGCTTCAGAAACTTTACTTATTACCCAGATAAACGTAGAGTGATGATTTATCTTCATTAAAACTTCATGACACATTTATGAGACATAACAAGTGTATTTCCTTTTTATACAGCTTAATGAAACAATTCATATGCCCATATGTAGCCATAAACTTAACAGCATAATAACATGGAAACAACAACCTGATAAAAGTTTCATGATACTTGTATTAGGGAGTTATTGTATAACACATGAATACTGCATGAGGCAAAAAGCTGAAATGTAAAGGTGACGTAGTAGAGTTATAGAGTTCATAAGGGACTTAATTCCTGTTGCATTTATTCGTAGTTTTCTTGGTCTATGTTTAGCATCCACTAACCAAAAATCTAAAAAAAAAAAAAAACCTGTCTTTTTATGACAGTGTATTTGAAGTGTAAAGGGTAGAAAGCAGGCGGTTTGAAATTCTTAAAGCTAAATGTGAAATTCTTCACAAAGCAGAATTCTGTTGGTCAACATGAAGAATCTGTGTGACTAACTTGAACTTGTTTTTCCCTGATGTGAAAAACCTTTTTCCCAGATGTGAAGTTCCTGATCGCTTGGATTCCTATTGAAATGACTGGATTTCGCCCCAGAAAAAAAAGATGAAAAAATTTCATAATTCATATTATATAAAATACATAATACATATTACATGTGCTGTTTTATTTTATAAAGAATGTTAATTTTCTAATATTTTATTGCAATTTTTGCAACACTTGCCAAAATTTGGACTGGAACATGTTAAAACCTTGTGTTCTTTTAACGATATATATATATATATGTA
>NW_015552618.1:297647-299728 GCF_001515605.1 Sinocyclocheilus anshuiensis | reverse complement strand
TAAGATTTAGCCTAAATCAAGTTAGTGTCTAACTATTTTTGCACCAAATGTTGATTTGGAGTTATGCAATGTTTATTTCCCATAAATTAAAGAATACAGTAAACATATTTATTTGATAATTTACAATAAATTTGTTAAAAGGGTTGAATTGCAGTGTTGAATGCTTGATGAATGCAGTCAACAGTATAATTTAAAAAATTGAGAAAATGGAATGAGAGTATTTACTTCATCAGTTTTTCCTATAAACAAAACACATTATTTTGATCTGATCATTTACAATCTGTTCGCCTCATTTAATTCATTTCCACTATAATTCTCCTGCAATCACCCTGCATGTGATTACATCAAAAAACAATGCAGACACACATCCGATTACATAAAATGTTCTGATTTGTTCTCATTTCTGTTAACTATAGTAATTGTGTTAAACAGAGGCAGTAAACTTAATGAGGATAGAGGAAATACCACTGAACAATAGTTGACATTCCAGGGGTCCTTGACTGTTATATCGCAGCTCTCACCCTGCCAAATACACCACATGTCCTTCCAAAAGATGGCTCAATGACGCAACAATCTGAGGCTATATACTCTCCACATGCTCTAAGTGCACATATATGCACATCTCTATTGTAATCATTGCCTAATATATTCATTATGTATACTTAACTAAATACATAACTAGCCATATAACCTGAATACTAGTCCCACATGGATAATACTCTGACACTAATTTCTGACCAATTAACCAATTACTTCCTGATTGTATTCAAAGCACTTTTGTGAAGCTGCTTTGAAACAATATTTATTGGGAAAAGTGCTATACAAAAAAAGTTGAATTAAACTGAGTGATGACTTAAATAGTAATAACTATACACTCATACACTCAACTACTAATCTCATTCTTCTTCAAACTGATATGATGTTACATTTGAAAGGCAACATAGTTTCAGATCTGATAAGCATTAAACATTTAAAGGGAGGATTTTTATAATTATGAGACTAACATCACACAAAACAGCAAGGCATGTAGAACTACAAGTGTCCACAAACCGAGTTTAGTCAAATAAGGCTTGGCGTGTTGCCAAAAACTTCCAGAAACCTAAGTGTGCTACCCGGCATAGAATTTGCATAGAAACATATAAAATCTTTAAGATAATTAAATTAAAACCACAGTATAAATGGTACAAATTCATACTGACTGACATATTTCTACCATTTCACAGAACTTCATGTGACAAACTCTGCTAATGAAAAAGGGATTTCCCCTTTAAATAATGTGCCAGTCATACCTCCCAGGCATGCTTGTTATTAATATGGCAAGAAACTGAGATTGCGGTTGTGCTTACCACAATTATGACATCACTTGAGCCACAAATTAAAAGCTAGAGAGCTGCACTAGGCTAGAGGAAACCTCAAAAGTATGTCAACGATTTGAAAGAACAATCTCAGACCATATGCATTACCTATGGATCCTGATGTGGATCATGTTGCGGAATATTACTCATGTCCTTCCAGGCATCTGTTACCATGGAGATATGAGTTTGGGACCAGGCGTTTATTTATAGGATTAGATCTCTGCCACAATTCTGTGCACGAAAGATCATATTTTGAGCGCACAAAAGTGCATTTTGTATGTGCGAGATCTGAGTTTTGTGAAGAAAATGTTCGTTTCGCAAAGAAAAAAGTATTTAGAGCGCACTAAAATCAATTTTGCATTTAAAATAAGTTTTTGGATGTGTGCAGTCCTTCTCTTTTACATGTGCAACGTTTCACTAGCTTGCTCACCTGATGCCTGCCTTCAGTGCTCTCTAAATGCCTACGGCTGGCTTCCTCAACACAACCCAGCCTTACAAAATGCCATAATTCCGGGCAATCAGAGACGAGGCTGCTAAATTCTGATTGGCTGCCTTGACAACCAATCACAACATTCCTTGCATTGCTGATGACAGCGGAAGAGGGAAAATACTGTACAGTGCATGCATAATTATTATGCAAGTTGATATTCTGATTTTATTTTTTTCCAAGCACATTTAACCAATTCCAAACAACATCAATCTTAATAACTGCTATTAATCTTGTAT
>NW_015552618.1:291223-297012 GCF_001515605.1 Sinocyclocheilus anshuiensis | reverse complement strand
GCTGGAATTATGGCACATTGTAACGCTGGGTTGTGTTGAGCACGCGAGCTGTTGGCATTTAGAGAGCACTGAGGGCCGGCATCAGGTGAGCAAGCTAGTGAAACGTTGCACGCGCAAAAGAGGTCTGCACATATCCAAAAACTTTGATTTCCGTGCGCTCAAAATACTTTCTTCTTTGCGAGACAAACATTTTTTCCACAAAACTCAGATCACGCGCGTGCAAAACGCACTTTTGCTCGCTCAAAAATATGATCTTTCGCGCGCAGAATTGTGGCAGAGATGTAATCCCATATTTATTCCCTTCTCGTAAAGTTGTGAAGCGCCATGTTTGAGCAGCATAACACACCATTCATCCATCCAACGTGACCTTTCCAGTAGGGCTGCACGACAGTGAACAACGGCTCTGTGTAGTTAATGCTGCTCAATGTGAAAGCACGCAGGTGATGGAGATTTACCGCTGATTACAGAACCGGCTTTACTGATAAGATGCGCGTTAAATATCGCATGCGATTAATCGTGCAGCCCTACTTTCCAGCAAAACCAAACATTTGTTTAGTATGAAAGAGCCCTCTACAAATAATGTCTTGTGCCCCCACTACTTCAGTTACTCGCGCTCTGAGAAAACTAACTCGTGGTGAAAGGGTTAAATTACACAGCAGATGGACAAAGTAAATCGCACACTAGACAGCCAGTGCTGACACAAGTCACACTGGCAACCTAAAGCTTTCTACAGTAAAAACAAAATAAAAACTGACCCATGTTCTTCATGTCTAAAAATCAATAAAACAGGTCAGCTTCAAGTGCACTGTATGTGAACTATGAGAAGAGTTCACTCCAGAAACGGAATTTTGAAGAAGAGGTATGAAAAGAGAAATGTTAGAAAAAGTATCCATTTATAAACCTTGAGAGTAAGAGTGTAAACAGCACTGCAAACTACATAGAGGAATGTGAAAGACCGAAAACAAAGCAAAACAAGACAAGACAAGACAAGACAGACAAGACAAGACCAGACAAGACAAGACAAAAAACAAAACAAGCAAAGGAAAAAAAACAACAAAAAACAAAACAAAACAACAATATTTGGGTACTGATGACAACAAAAACAGTTTAGGCTTAACCCTAAAAGAATCTCCCTGACCTCATGTGAGCAATGATTTTGTTCATGTGAAATCCTTTAATTAAACATTGGCGCCTTGAACTACCTTAAGCAGGGTGGAAACTTCATTTAATGTGTCATGGCCCTGAGGAAAATATCCATCAAGACCTTTAAATAAAAGTCGGCTTTGTGTAATGGATCTTAGTACTGGAGGTCACCCAGTTCTCAACTTCTCCTCAGATGTATAATGTATCCACGGCATGGGCAACGGTCTGGCTCAGGTGAAACAGTTTCAAAACCTGGATTAGTTTTGAACTTAATATTTATGTGGAGTTCATGGTTCTATTACATGGATCGTTTTAAAAGGTCAAGTATACTGATACAATCCTTTTTTCTTTTCTTTTTTTTTTAAACAAGATATCATCCACTCACACTCATGTTGTTACAAACCTGTAAGGCTTGGAACATTGGATTTTAAGCAGAATCTTTATGCTGCTTTTACATATAGCAACAGTTTACAGCAAGCATACATACGATCCTTGAAGATTATCAATAACTAGGATTATCAAATGAAATACCCAGTCAGTTCATCTGCCATTTTTTTAATTGCAAGGTTGTGATTTTTGTGTAAGCTTTATTCTTGGCTATTAGCAATATTTAACTTATGGTGGTTCTTTAAAAAAAATTCTGAAGCAAGATAAACATGTATAGTGATGAAAGGTAACATTTTAAATGTCGTGGATGAATATTTACGGAGTAATCCACTATTTTGTAGAGGGGGGTCAAAATGGCAATTTTCACCTGAGATTCAGAGCCAAATTACAGGGGGTTAAAAATGACTTCAGAAAGATGGCAGCATCATTATGTTGCTTTTACACAGAGATCGGTAGGTCTATTAGTAACATCTGTTGACTTTAGCTGTCTTTGTTGCATTATGAGCCAATGGTGATCATTCGAAAATGGGGAAAGAGCACTTTAAGTATTTTTCTCCAAAGTTTGCAGGCCTGTAACTCAAAAAATATTAAAGATATCTTAATGCCCTTTAAGATACTGGGTCTTATCAAACTTCCCTTTTGGCATCTTCATTTTTAAGGCCCTATATTGTTCGGCTCCAGAGATATTGGAATTTCCATATGGCTCCAGGAGTAAATCATTAAATTGTACACATTTTCAGTGGTCAAAAACCAAATGTGGGTCACAAAAAAAAAGACACTTATTTTCTTTTAAAGAGCAATGTCTGAAGAACAAATAATGTTTAAACTAGAAATGTATCTTGTTTCCTTCTGTCAGAACAACTGCATTGAACATACCTGTCTGAGTGCCATACTGTGTATATTCTTTTCACAATGTTTGCCTGCCTGTAAAAAGTATTAAAGATATTGCAATATGGTTTTAGATTCTAGTTCTTAATAAACTTTTCTTTTGGAGTCTTCATTTTCAAGGCCCTACATCATTCAGTCCCAGAGATATGGGGGTCTTATATATGGGCATTAAGATATCTTTAATACTTTTGGAGTTACAGGCCTGCAAACTTTGGAGAAAAAAACTTGAATCTTGGCTCTGAATCTCCGGTGAAAATTGCCATTTTGACCCCCCTCTACAAAATAGTGGATTAGTCAGTAAATATTCATCCACGACATTTAATATTTTGGCTTTCATCACTATACATGTTTACACTAAACACTATACATGTTTATTCAGGAAAAAATATTAGCAAATTCAAAAATTTGAGCCGGGGACCTCTGGTTGAGTTGACACGGAATGACCCTGTTGTAACTGTGATAATACGCACAATACCGTTTGTCTAGAATATCATTTGTGGTCACTCTCTTCTTCTGAAAAGGTTTCAGTTAAATGTGAGTGTTTTTCAGAAAACAATGTTACACAAATAACTAATTAACAACCCAAACCTGGAAGTTCATTATGACAATTCATGACAGACATCTACAGACTCATTAACAATCCCAACCATAGACCCCGCAGCAATGAGAGGACAGAACAGTAGAGTGTGTGCAGCAGACAGGTGGAAACACACTATCCAATTCCTCAAGATTATCAGTGACCTCTCTGACATTTCAGCACAGTCTGAGAATGCTTCACACACTCTTTATACACAACTTAACTACTGTTTTACACACACAACAGTGTATGTGTGTGTGTGCTCTGTTCCCACTAGGAACAGAAACACATATTCTGTAAAGAAACTCGTCTGGTCACATGATACTTTACATAACATTCACTGTAAAAAAAATGTAACTAAAATGTAACACTGTAACTAAAATATCCAAGTTGTCACTTAACATTAAGTAACACAAAATTTGACTAAACTAAACATTTTTAGTCAGCGAGGTAACAAATTATTTTAAGTTAAAACATTTTTTTTACAGTGTTCTAGAAAAGAGTGTTTTTATGGCTGTAATTCAAAACTTAGTGAACTGCTAGCAGACAGCAATTTAGGGCATCATATGCACATGCATAGGCCACACAGCATGTTTAGGCCTCATAGACGAGTTCTGAGTAAGCAGGCTTTTTGGCCACCATACAATTGTGCACAAAACGCAGCATTTTTTGGGAATCCCAGAAATTTTAGAAGCTCATTTCTGGACATCATAAATGTGTGCTTACAACAGCATTTTGGGATGTCATAGATTCTGAGCAGAGTTTTTTGGCATTATAAGCATGTCCAGAGTCAGTGGTGTTTTGGACGTCATAGACCTTTATTTCCGAATGCATAATGTTCATCATACAACACAGTATTTCTAGGCATTATTTATGTGTTTTGAGTCAGCAGGGTTTTCAGACATCCTATATAATGTTACAAATTATGCTTTTGAGCACCACAGAAGCATTCCAATTCAGATATATAGGCCTACTACATATTCAGATATCTAGTCAGTAGTGTTTAGTCATTTTTGAGAATCATAGACGTCTTTCAATCAGCATCCTTTTGGGCACCACTGACATGTTCAGAATCAGCAGTGTTTTTGGGCACCACTTACATGTTCAGAATCAGCAGTGTTTTTGGGCATCAAAGACGTCATCCAGTCAGTATCTGTTTGGGTCATCATAGTTAGCTGGTCAAAAACGCTGCGTTATATGTTTCTCTGTACATACTGTAGGCTACATAGGATGCCTAAAACTACGGTCTTCTAGGAGCGCGAGTCAGTTTTGAGACACACACCACTAGAACAAATAACAGCAGCAGCGTACCGTGTTGTATATGTTATAGTGTTAATATTGTATTAGATATGTAACTCACCCGCTTTGACGGCTCCATATATGGCGCGTCCGGTGTGTTTTTTGGCGATTTGTATGTCTTTCCACGCGAGAATCGCGCAGTTTAATGTGACTTCATACAGTCTGCGCTGAACACACAGCTCAGAACACAACAGACGCGACTGCTTCTCCATTTCTGCTCTTAACAACAAATACACACTAGTTATCTCACTTTCATCTTCAAAACGAGTTTATACTATACCGCCCCGACGCTTTACATTATTATAAAAATACTACAGTCGCTACAATGTTGCTCGTTTTCTCCTAAGCAGGCTGACTATATAGCGGTTTTCTCTTTCCTGATAAAGTGGGAGGAGCCAGAGAGATATGCGTCACACACAATCCTATTGTAGGAGGTGCGATGTGAGTGATTGCATACTTTGTTTGTTTGTTTGTTTGTTTATTAATTTATTGTGGCACTGTTAGTTAATTAGGGATCTACACTATTTTGTTTACAACGTTATATTATATATGACATATTATGCCACTCGGACGGTATATATTGCATGTAATATGTACATTTATATATATTATAAAATATTAAAACGTCTTGAACAGTTTTCTTCCATCATATATTTAACGTATTGAACTTTTATACTGTACATCTTATGTTATATAGGCTGATGGATATAATATATGAATAATATAATATAATATAACAATGTAATAATGTAATTAGCTATCACCACGGTGGACTCCTTTAAGTGCAAGCAGTATTACTTCAATAAATGTATTGACATGAAGAAGCAAAGCAGAAGTTTTTCTTCTCAGTTCTCCAAAGTAGTGGTATAGGGGGTTTCCTCATTCATATTCATTATATGGAAAAAAGCGACCAGTGCCGTCAACATTGTGCTTTATTGCCACATTAATACCTTATTGTATCTTTCAAGTATATTTCTAATTACCATAATTCATTCTACTCAGGAAATAGTTAGCCTACTTAAAGAAATTTACATATGACAATGACACAATTTGTGTCATAATTAGGCAGGGCGAAACTGTTGTACATTTATTTTGGTACTGTTATTACATAAAATAATTTTGGGAGAGTTTTTTTTTTTTTTTTTTTTTTTTTTTTGTGACTCCTCTTGTTGATATGCTTGCATTTTTTCGGTAAGAACAGGAGCGCGTTGTGAGCGACGTATACTTTCACTCTGAGTTTCAACACAATCACTTTGCTTATTCAAATCGTTTGCACCTGCATCTGACTTCGACATTTTCTCTTTGTATTTAGACTTCAATAAAGAAAATAACAGCAATTTCCACAACTAATAGGCAATCAATTTGATAATCAAGAACGGGATGTAAATTCAACACCTCTTTTCTTACTCATTAAAATGTCAACTCTTAAATGTGAAATTGATTAATATTCAGTTCATTAGTAAAGAGAATATACGCCACAGTGTCCATTGCAGGA
>NW_015552618.1:287700-291060 GCF_001515605.1 Sinocyclocheilus anshuiensis | reverse complement strand
AAAAAATTTTGGGGGGGTTTTTTTTTTTTTTTTTTTTTAGATGTGTGACTGATTTTGTGTACTTTCGGTTTTCTTTATTGTGGAAAGATGTGATGTTTTGATTTTATTGATCTAGATAAAAAATAGTAGGCCTATCTAAAAAAATCTGTCACTTCTCCACATTTCACATACATAAGTGCAAATTCTGCGATCATAAGCTACATTTTAAGGCATCTCAACAATATTTTGAAAATATGTAATATTATTGTTATTAAAAACTCTTTTGACGTTTCTTTATCATTCCAATGCTGTGTTGTTTATTGTTTTATTTTGTGAACATCCTCTTGTGTTTTATGTTTAAACATTCCTTTACAGACAACATCAAGCATTTTAACAGGCCTGTGAGGGAACTAAAGGAGGCGTGGAGAAACTTCCACTTGTGATTGGCTGTTCAGCAGTCACTCATGAGGCCCCTTAACCAATCACAGCCGCGCTAATGTGCGGTGGGCGGCACCAACATGGCGGCTCTCTGAGTTTGCGAAGAGAAATTGAGGTGTAAATAAACTCTTCGTGCACATTCTGCACAACTTATCAGCTTATTTCGCCACTTTAATTTATGAGTGAGTACTCTGAAGCCAAAAGATGTCAGGTGACGGCAGCAAAAAACAGTTCTGGAAGAGAAACACAGCCAAGGTTCCTGGGAAGTGAGTGACGTGTTCATGCTAATGTCTATGTGTTAGCTCTGTGTGTGTATTTATATGTGTTTATTAATCATAGATGCAATTAATTGAACAATATCTTTCAACGCCAGATCTCACCGGAGGAGCTCGAAATATTCAGAATAACACGTGTCACTCAAATCTGATCTTCTTTAGGCTATTTTTAACGGTCTTTTAATGTGATGCGTGCTAGCTGTACACCTCCCTGCATAGATTGATGTCAGTGAAGATGTATTAAGTTTATATCATCATAATTATATTTTTCTAACACTGACATGTGCCCTTTGATGAATGGGTATGTGGTGATAATATCTGTTATATCGATCAAAGCTCTGTGTTAATAGTTTAGTTCATAAAGTCATGTGTTAGCCTGTTAGCTATGGGCTGCTGGGCCCCTCTTTTGACAACACTTAAAGACAAGTGCAGATTGGTACAATGATAGTATCACTACGTTAGTTGTAGTATTTTGATATATATATACCATTATACTGCATGATTATTGTATTCACATACCATGCTTTTTACATGGTACTTAAAATAAGACCATAGTAGTACTATGGTGCGTTTTAAGTAGTGATTGCAACAAAAGCAATTTTATAAAACTTCATAAAGTAGTGTATATATAATGTGGATACACACACGTGACAAATTAAAAATATCTAATAACTCTGTTGTGTTTTGTAGTTTGGCTTCATTACTTCTTGACTTGTCAGACCAGTTTTCATATCATCTAAATAATGATGGGGAGTTAAAAATAAAGATTTTTCCTATAAACATCCATCTTATCACTTATTCTTTTTCACAGTATCCAGCATGTTTATGGAGCCCAACATCCCCCATTTGACCCTTTGCTACATGCCAAGTAAGTGCAGTTATGTAGTTTGGTAAACAATTTTTTTTTTGTGGTTTTGATATTTCAGTGTCTTTATCAGTGTAATTTGCTGTTTTGCAGGCACTGTATTCTCCAAAATATCAACTGTAATTTTAATGCTTCTGTAATGGCTTATACAGTGTGTGTATAATGGATTTTATCATGTTTAGTTTTGCTGAAAAGAACATATGTGACCCTGGACCACAAAACCAGTCATAAGGGTCAATTTTTTTAAATAAATAAGCTTTCCACTGATGTATGGTTTGTTAGGGTAGGGCTATATTTGGCTGAGATACAACTGTTTGAAAACCTAGAATCTGAGGGTGCAAAAAAATCAAAATATCGAGAAAATCACCTTTAAAGTTGTCCAAATTAAGTCCTTAGCAATGCATATTACTAATCAAAAATTAAGTGTTGATATATTTACGGTAGGACATTTACAAAATATCTTCATGGAACATGATCTTTACTTAATATTCTAATGATTTTTGGCATAAAAGAAAAGTAGATAATTTTGACCCATACAATGTTTAGTTGGCTACTGCTACAAATATATCCATGCTACTTAAGACTGGTTTTGTGGTCTAGGGTCACATATTCAAAGATAGAAGAGGTTCTTTTGCTTTCATATTTTAAGTCAGTTTTGTTTGCAACCCATTTTACTTCCTTCATTTCAGCATGATAAAGAAAGTTCAACAACCGCATATGTCACTGTATAAAAATGTGTGTTTATATATGGTTGATGCTGTTGCAGTTTCTATTTCACTTTAAAGTATATGAAATTAAGAAAGTAAATGGGTTTACATGTACATTCAATAAAAAAAAGATAGAGCATTACATGGCTTTTTTTGTGAGGAATTGATTAGATCTTGATAAGAAAAATGAAACCTTAAAAAGAAAGTAATTTCAGAGGAAGAACAGGTTATTTCAGTGTAATTAAAGATAGCATTGTTCCCCTTTCTACAATATGCATAGATTAATCATTCCCAATAAAAACAAAAATGTGATTTTTAGAATATGAATAGAGTTCATTTTGATGTTGAATTTGCATAGCATATAGTGAAAATGTAGTGATCATACTTGTTGCTATTTTCGTTTTGACAGCCACAGATGTTACTACAATGAATCCGTAAACCCTGCCCATTGAAGTGAGACATGAAACAGTCTGCCTGAACTAGACCAAAAGCAGCCGCCTTTGTAGATTTTGGAATGAGATACTTAAGAGTAGAGCCCGACCGATATGGGATTTTTGGGACCGATACCGATATTAGGGAGTAAAAAAAAAGGCCGATACCGATATATCGGCCGATATTCTTTGTGTATATTATAGTACAGTACCAGTCAAAAGTTTGGACACTTTCCCATTCGTGTGTCCAAATATTTGACTGGTACTATATATAGAATACAGTATATACATAAACAGAATATATATACATAAACACATTTTTTGCAATGATCACTCAAATGTGGTGATCAAACACTTATAATGGTGACAGAGATATGTAAGGGCATTTAACAATTTAACAATAAACTTGCGATGAGTGCGATGCACAAAGTAACGGGGTGTTAGTTGTAACACACGTGGTTTGAATATTTATGTTATAGTAACATTTAAATTCTGGCTTAAGTAAGTTTTTTATCTCAGTTTTTATTATTCATTTAAAATGAGACAAATCTGCTATTATTTTAATCTCCAATCTGTTATTTATCAGTTCAGATAGTTTTTTTTAATGCTTTGATTACTAGCAGAAGACACTAACCAGCTTTAAATTCCAGTTGCGCAGATGGGGC
>NW_015552618.1:283175-287486 GCF_001515605.1 Sinocyclocheilus anshuiensis | reverse complement strand
ATATATATATATTCTGAACCCCATGTGGATTTACACAAACTGAGAAAGTCAAAAAGTGTTACTTTGTGCCCCGCTTTCCCCTACCTCTGTAAATAAATACAATATAAATTCACGTCTCGCGCACTTTAATGCCCTTTGAATGTAACGTGTACGTTCCCTTGGAACTGGAATCATGGCGGAATTTCATGTGAAGTCCACTTCGCAGGGCACTTACGGTCGAATAAAACAACGCGTGAATGCTGCCTGAACAAGAGGCCTCCTTACTGAAGGGAGAGTGCTGACTGGTGTCACTATCTCGCGAACGCGCCGGCGGATCTCCACCAAATTCGGGGGATCCCTTCAGCTCGAGGAGCCCTCTCGAACGCCACCCTTCGCGCGTCGGTAGCCCCCCGGGATCGCTAGATCGGTCGGCACCGGACCGCGAATTTAACCACCCGTAACTCCCGAACCTCGGGGGCTATCCACGCAGGGGTGGTCTCATTCGAAAGAGGGCCTCTAGACGTACACTCGATTCGCGTTCGAGAGGGTTCCTTGAGCTGAAGAGATCCCCCGAATTTGGTGCGGATTCGCCGCGCCGTTACGGAGATATGGCCGTTCAAAGTTTCAATGGTTTTCCATAGACTTAAGCTTTAAAGCGTTTCATCCAGGACGCCAGTAGCAAACAATGGAGCGTGCTCTGCTGGACAAACTAAGTAATTACACCATTTCAAGCATTTTATCTGCATTATATGTCCTGTAAAAAAAATGTTCATATCGGTGGCATATTCGCTGAGACAGGCTCATATCGGCCGATAATATCGGCAAAACGATATATCGTTCGGGCGCTACTTAAGTTTAAAATATGTGCAATGATTCCACTTTTTGTGAATCAATTTACTCAGAATTTGATCACTCAAAAATAGATTTGAATTTTATCTTAAATGGTGCCTCTGACAGCAACTTGTGATGACAAAGCGACCAGAAATCATTCGATTTTAATGTGAGTTAGCAGTATGTGGCAACATGAGCAGCTGTGGCCATTTTTGTGACGCCCCAAGTTGAGAAAAAGTAACTTTTTTTGTAAGTGAAAAGTGAATTGGTGACTAACAATGAGAGTCAGAGAAGCCAGAATTTCCCTGTTCTTTATGATTTGACCACATCTAGGGATATTATTAAAGTTATCTGTGGAACACCGATAGGGTTGTGACGGTGAGGAAATTTTCCCACCGGTTAATCGACGTGTGACAACACCGGTAATACCGGTATCACGGGGGGGCGGGGCGTTCCCTCTTTTCCTCCCTTTCCTTAGCTTTTAAATAGCTTGGTAAAGCGGCGTGCGCATTTAATAAATGACACAAAGTTTAAATAAAGTAAAAATCAGCAAACAATGTGGAACCAATTAAATAAGAAACGAATGTTTAAAAAAAAACTTCCAAAATCACCTTAGATAAACGGCAAAAGTCAACAGGCTTTTCAAAATCCAAAATATTGGCAAACAGGTGCTTTTGCATCTCGTTTCGAAACTAAATCATCCGCGATCTTCTTGTCTGTCTCACCTCACTCTTCTTGTCAGTCAGCTCGACTCACTCTCCTCACTGGATAAATGAAATCTGATCTGTGATGCTGTCGTTCGGCACGCTGCATTGAGCATCCGCGTTCAGTTTTTAATTGTAGTGTCTGTTCTTTTACTGAACTAAATGATTTTTATTTCTATAAAAAATCAAAACGACGGTGGGGGTCGGTGCCGCGGTGGGCAAGTGACATAACCGGTGTTGCGGCTTAACACCGGTATCACCGTCAGCACCGTCTATCGCGGCAAGCCTAAACACCGGCATTCTGTATGAGTTTGATTCATATATAAACAAAAGTCTAAATTTTCTGTTGCAGTCTGATGAAAGCAGGAAACAAGCCTCCGTCTACAACTACGCCAGGAAAACCAAAGAAAGCCACCACCTTCCAAGAGTTTGAGAGCATCACCAGTGATGCTTGGGATGTGGGAGATGATGATGATGATGAACTTCTCACTATGGCAGCCCAAAATCTCAACATTGAGGTCGTCATGGAGACAGCCAATAAGGTGATAGAAAACCACAGCAAGCTGCAGGAAAGAAGACAGCAGCAGATGGACAAGATGACTGAGCCTGATGAAAAAGATGGACAGGAAGCACACGAGGAAGAGGAGGAAGAGCCAGATGAAGAGGATGAGAGAGAGGAAGGGGCAGAGACGACAACAGATCTGTTGTTCAGTTCAGAGGCTCTTCCACTCAGTGACAATAAACTGGTGAAGTCACACAGTGAAGCTCCTGTCGGCTCGCCTAAAGGTCAGTCAAACATCAGTACAACTGCATTTCCTATCTTTGTTTATTCGTTTTGTCTGGTTTATTGTTTGAATGTTTGCTAAGTGTTAACAAATCTGAAATTCATCTTTGATTGTTGTGTGAAGTGTTGTTTTTCTAAACTAAACAAATATATAAAAAAACGTAATTGAATAAAATAACATATAAATATTAGATGAAAAAAAAGTTGAAAAGTAGTTAAAGTTGGAGTACTAAAATTACTAAAACAAAAAGCAAAAACTAAAACAAACAAATAAATAAATAAAAAGCTAAACAGAAATAAAAAAAATCTAAATAATAATGATAATAAAACGAAATAATAAAAATAAAACAAAATTACTAAAACTTAAACTGTAGATAAACTGAAAACATAAAATGCTAATAAATAAATAAATAAACATATTAATAAATACTATAACAGTATATACTGTAAATAAGACTAAATTAACACTGGATAATAATAATAATAATAAATATAGCTGCAAGCAGCAATGACCGGGGTTCAAGCACTTGAAGGGCTTTAAGGTGGTATGTTTTAGGGTCTAGGCCAACCTGGATGTATGGCTGACAGTAAAACACATCCAAAATGGAGAAAAGGCTCACAGACACACACACACACAGAAATTAAATGATTAAACTATTAGAGTCCAGTGAATATTACTGCAGTGGTTTGATCGAGATTGAGCGAAAAACCTAGGACTAGTTCGCAAAAGTGGGTTTTTTAAATAATCTTGAATATTTAATGACCAATTTGATTGACAGCATTGGTCTTAGAGGCAAAAATAAATCATTAATGATGCAAGTATTAACTACATTTTCTAAATTATGAACGTGTTTTAAATAGGCCACAGAAATTTAATAAACTGTAAATTAACATTAAAAGTTATTCAACATTATTTAGTCAAGAGCAGTAAGGGATTTTCTCTGTCTTTTCTTGTTTGATTAACATTAATAAAAGACGGCACAGCTTTATTAGGCTGTCTATCAAATGATATGCATATTTCTGTGAATGAGTGAAACACCACGTAATTACTGAGCCATAAATCTCGTTAGCGCCACCTAGTGGCGGATTTCTTTCAAAATTCGTACAGACCTTTAGAGCCATGAGTCGAACATGCCCACCGAGTTTCGTTCCGATCGACCTCCGTTAACCTTGTCTAATAATAGCGCCACCAAGTGGCAGAGCTGCGCAATTTTTTTTATTTGACCAAAGATTGAGCTTGTACACATGTGTACCAAGTTTGGTGAAGATATCTCATTCCGTTCAAGAGTTATAGCTAAAATAACATTTGCTAACGTTAGCATAGACGTTTCTTTGCACGCTGTTGCGCACGACAATCGTAATTTCAACTTTTTTTTGATAATTATTGATATTCAGTGTCCAGAGAATATTTCTGCAGTAGTTTGGTTCCGATCGGGAAAAAAACCTAGGACTAGTTCGCAAAAGTAGGTTTCGGACATAACTCAATTTTCTGGACAAACCGTGCGTCGTAGAGAAAATTTAGATGTAAGGAAATGTTTTGTTTGGGCTGACGCAAGGATCGCAACGATGTACAATTTTTGAGTCTACGACAAATGGTGTAAGAGAATATTTCTGCAGTGGTTTGGTTCCGATCGGGCAAAAAACCTAGGACTAGTTCGCAAAAGTAGGTTTCGGACATAACTCAATTTTCTGGACAAACCGTGCGTCGTAGAGAAAATTTAGATGTAAGGAAATGTTTTGTTTGGGCTGACGCAAGGATCGCAACGATGTACAATTTTTGAGTCTACGACAAATGGTGTACGAGTTACGGCCAAAAATGCCTGAAAATTTAGTTTTTTGCGCTGTAGCGCCCCCCTTTGGCCGATTGGGCCGGCTCATTGCGCCTGAGTAGCGAGCATGACTACTACCTTTTGACCAAGTTTCAGCTCTCTAGGCCTTACGGTTTGGGCTGCACGATCAGTTTTAGGGAAGAATAATAATAATAAAAATAATAATAATAATAATAATAATAAA
>NW_015552618.1:277179-282571 GCF_001515605.1 Sinocyclocheilus anshuiensis | reverse complement strand
CTTACATTTAAGGTGGTCTATTTTAGGGTCTAGGCCAACCTGGATATATGGCTGACAGTAAAACACATCCAAAATGTAGAATATGCTCACAGACACACACACACCGAAATGAAATGATTAAACTAGTTTATTAATACTCAATAAGCATACTTAACCTCAGTTCTCAAAATCAAAATCAATCAAATCAGTGCAGTACAGGTTTCACTGTTATTATAATCTGGCATAATTGTAAGAACTGATATTTCACAAAGTTTCGTAAAGTTTGGAGTTTTCGTTTAGGTTTTATAGGCTTTTGGGTATATTTGGCCACACCCCTTTTATAAATGACACCGTTATAAGTAACCAAAGGACAAAATTCAACATTTTTTTGGATAATTATTGATCTAGATAGTCCACAGAATATTACTGCAGTTGTTTGATCGAGATTGAGCGAAAAACCTAGGAATAGTTCACAAAAGTAGGTTTTTAACATAATTAAGAATATTTAATGACCAGTTTGATTGACAGCATTGGTCCTAGAGGCAAAGTTGTTCAAAATGAGGAGATTTATCATATGCTATGAAGATCTAGTGTTTTTGTGAATATATGTACATGGTCTATAATTTGAGGTTATTTTCTATACAAATATTGTATTTTTGAGGCCTTTTCAACTGTTATAGCGCCACCTACGGTTCGATCTCCATGAAAGTTTATGCTTGTTAAGAGTCATCCAACACATGTTTTCACCAAGTTTCGTAAAGTTTGGAGTTTTCGTTTAAGTTTTATAGGTTTTGGGGTATATTTGACACTCCCTTTTCTAAATTACCCTGTTAAAGGTAACCAAAGAACAAAATTCAACATTTTTTTGATAATTATTGATCTAGAGAGTCCAGAGAATATTACTGCAGTGGTTTGATCGAGATTGAGCGAAAAACCTAGGACTAGTTCGCAAAAGTAGGTTTTTAACATAATCTTGAATATTTAATGACCAGTTTGATTGACAACATTGGTCCTAGAGGCAAAGTTGTTCAGAATGAGGAGATCTATCATATGATATGAAGATCTTGTATTTTTATGAATATATGTACATGTTCTGTAATTTGAGGTCATTTTCTATACAAATATTGTATTTTAGCGCCACCAAGTGGCAGAGCTGTGCGGTTTTTTTTTGTTGTTGTTCAAAGATTGAGCTTGTACACGTGTACCGAGTTTGGTGAAGATATCTCATTCTGTTCAAGAGTTATAGCTAAAATAACATTTGGCTAACGTTAGCATAGAAGTTTCTTTGCACGCTGTTGCGCACGAAAATCAAAATTTCAACTTTTTTTGATAATTATTGATATTCAGTGTCCAGAGAATATTTCTGCAGTGGTTTGGTTCCGATCGGGCGAAAAACCTAGGTCTAGTTCGCAAAAGTAGGTTTTGGACATAACTAAATTTTGCGGAAAAACCGTGCGTCGTAGAGTAAAATTTGCTGTAAGTATAGACTTTTGTTCGGAATGACCCAAGGATCGCAACGATGTAAAATTTTTGAGTCTACGACATGATATACGAGCTACGGCCAAAAATGTCTGAAAATTGAGTTTTTTGCGCTGTAGCGCCCCCCTTTGACCGATTGGGCCTGCTCTTTGCACCTCTTTACTTTGCATGCTTGTTAAGAGTCATCCGACACATGTTTTCACCAAGTTTCGTAAAGTTTGGAGTTTTCGTTTAGGTTTTATAGCTTTTGGGGTATATTTCACCACGCCCTTTTCTAAACGACCTCGTTAAAGGCAACCAAAGCACAAAATTATTTATTTTTTTGATAATTATTGATCTAGAGAGTCCAGAGAATATTACTGCAGTGGTTTGATCGAGATTGAGTGAAAAACCTAGGACTACTTCGCAAAAGTAGGTTTTTAACATATTTGTGTATATTTAATGAACGATTTGATTGAAAGCAATGGTTCTAGAGGCAAAGTTGCTCGTTATGAGGAGATCTATTAAATGATATGCATATTGTGTTGATGTGGGAAAAATCGTGCAATGTACAATCGTTTACGCACTTGAAAAACGCAATTTCGCCCCCCAGTGGCCGATTTCTTTCAAAATTATTACGGACCTTTAGGGCCATGAGTCGAACATGCCCACCGAGTTTCGTTCCGATCGACCTCCGTTAACCTTGTCAAATAGGTGCTTAAAATTGTTTGGTCAATAGCGGCCATGTTTTTTGAGATACGCCAATGTCCTCATAGACCCTTATGGCACATTGGACAAAGACACTGCATACCAATTTTCAAGCCGATCGGACCAACGGTTGCGAGGTTATAGTCATTTTTACGTTTTTTCCATCTTATAGCGCCACCAAGTGGCAGAGCTGCGCAATTTTTTTTATTTGACCAAAGATTGAGCTTGTACACATGTGTACCGAGTTTGGTGAAGATATCTCATTCCGTTCAAGAGTTATGCTACAATTAACTTTTGGCTAACGTTAGCATAGACGCTTTTTGGCGTACTGTTTCGCGCCAAAATCGAAATTTCAACTTTTTTTTGATAATTATTGATATTCAGTGTCCAAAGAACATTTCTGCAGTGGTTTGGTTCCGATCGGGTGAAAAACCTAGGACTAGTTCGCAAAAGTAGGTTTCTGACAAAATTCAAAATGGCGGAAAATTTTTCCGGAGATAGCCATTTTGTTTTGATTGAGCCAAGGAATCCAAAGATATCACAATAGGGTTTCAGCACTTCGTGCTCGAACCCCTAAAAATCTTTACAATTACAATAGGGTTTCAGCACTGCGTGCTTGAACCCCTAATAATAAATAAAGCCACAAGCGGCAATCTTTGGGGTCCAAGAACAATTGACCCAAATGGATGAATAGTGATCCAATTGAAATGTATCTTATGATGTTTTTTACAGCAAAAAGCCCATCTTCAGTCTTCATTGGTAGTTGTAATGAAACAACTACAGCAACACGCAACACACACGTTAAAAGGGATCAAAAAACACCCTCTGTAAAAATGTTTACTGTCATAAGACATGATCATAAGTTGGTTTATGTGCGGACTCAATAAACATTTAAATTTAGATGAATTACATTTCATAGGATGCCTTAGGACAATTTCAAATGAATGACAAAATATAATTTGCAATGCAAAACTTTTTTTTTTCCCATGTAAAATGAGTCCTGTGAAGTGAAGCTTAAACTCTAATGTGCAATGTTTTGCAGAACTGAAACTGAAACCAAGAAAACTTGTCATATTTTTGTAAAAATTATAATAGAGTGTAATACTGATAGGCAGAAATACTACACAAAACAAACTGTCATATTACATAAGACGTGTTAGGAAAAAATGTAATAATTATTGGGTCGCGAATGCTTTTGAGCTCGTGTCAAGTAATAAGATAATGTGCTCATGAGTATGTGCTGTCTGCATGATTACTTAAATGCTTGCAGTTTAACATGTTTCTTTACATATCATACCACAACATTAAATAAAAAATCATGTTTTTTCATATCGCGATATTATCGCAAATGCAATTAATCGTTCAGCCCTAATCCTTATAGAAGTATTATGCTATATGTTATCTTAAAAGAGACCAATACAATTGGTATTCATTTTAAATGGACAACAATATATTTAATCATGTTAAAGCAGCTTGACAAATATTTTTATTTTGGGCATATAAAAGTTAAATAAACATTTAATAATCTGTAAGCATTTAACATATTTCTACATACACTAATAATATATAACTGTACTGGCAGTACATCATAGTTATAAAAATGAACACGATCTATGAAAATAATGTGATGGAAACGGATAGAAAAAACATAAAAAATGATTTTACTGTGCTAGTGGACAACATTAGTATTACAGCCTTCATCTTTCAGTTTAAATGGCTAATAGTTTATAATTTGCTGTAAGCCCACTGAGCATCGAATTCATGAAACTAAGCATGATTGTTCTCTATATGTACAAAGATTTTAGAAGTGTTAACTTTTCTGCACACAAGTTCACTTTTATATACACTAAAGCGAGGATTCAGAAGAAACATCTTTGATTCTATCCCTCACAACTGGGAAGTTATTAGCAAAAAACGTATAGTTGCTTATATAGTGCCACCTTGTGGCTGGTTTTCATAACAATGAGTACACACTCATTTTCACACAATGTATTAATGTGTCCATTTTTATAATTGTAGGCCATTCAGATTGGCTGTTATTAGCTGCTGAAAATGATTGACTGCTGGTGGCAATATAGTTTTATGCAGCCAAATCACATTAGAGTTTGTGTTAGGATGTCATCAAAAGGAGATGCACACCAATGTTTTACTTAATCGATCGTAAGGTTGCAGAGTAATAAGAGTTTTTCAGTACCCTTTATGAGCAGAAAATTATGAGAAAATTTCCTGTTGTGTGTGTGTGTGTGTGTGTGTGTGTATACACTACAGTATGTATGTGTACACATACACACATACATATGGGCCATTCTACAGAATTGGGGCAAACCAATACAAGAGTTTTTTACAAGATGTAAATGAGTCTCTGTTATCCCCAGAATGTGTATGTGAAGTTTTGAAGCTCAGAAACGTGACAGACAATTTATTATAACCTGTTGAAATTGCCACTTTTAATGTAAAAAAAATGTTTTGAGATTTTAACTACATTATTGTTAAGCGCTTTGGGTGTACAGCAATACACAATAAAGCGCTATATAGATGCTTCATTCATTCATTCTATCATTTTGAGGTAAATTGTTTTTAAAAGTATGAAAACCTGTGTGTAACTTTAAGGAATGTCACTACACACTTTTCTTGGGTGATATTCCATAACATTTCGTTTTTATGTGTTTACAACTGTTCAGAACTGTGCTAGGTATCCATGTGCTGATTAACCTCTTTGAGGTAGGCTCAAAAATATCTAAAATTGTCACTACCGAAACAGTCACAACCAAAACATTTGGTGAAGTTTCGTTTGTCTCATCATTGTTTTTTGGGTGTTATTCCATAAAATTGTCACTACTGAAACAGTCACGACTGAAACATTTCATCATTGTTTCGGTAGTGACAAAAGGGAACTCATAATCCTTTATTTGGGGGAAATAAACAATTTTATTACTGTTATGCAACTTTTTTGTATTTTATTTTGTGTTAATGGAGTTTTAGTATGCGAGTTACAATTTTGTAATGTAATGTGGTTGCTACCAAAACATTTGTCACTACCAAAAATGTCCAGTCACGACTGAAACATTAGATATTTTGTCAAAAATAAAGTATAGTTGATGGCACCAGTAGCCTCATGGGCAGCGCGCTGAAATACAGCTCTGTAGTGTTTTGGGCGTCTCGAGTTTGAGTCCCGGCTTGCAGACCTTTCCCGATCCCATCCCCCCTCTCTCTCCCACCTTGCGTCCTGTCTGAAATACTGTCCTAT
>NW_015552618.1:260759-277138 GCF_001515605.1 Sinocyclocheilus anshuiensis | reverse complement strand
ACAAGCCGCTTGTCATTATTACTGAAATATATAAATAAAAAAGATTGAGAAACTCTGGCTCAGATAATTTGGTCTTGTTAGAATGTATTTGCCAGCCAACCAACAAACAAACAAGTAAATAAATAAATAAATATTTTTTTCCTATGCAAAAAAAAAAAAAAAAATATATATATATACACTGTATATATTGAATTATCAACTAAGATGTTATGATAGTGTTTGGTTCAGAGCATATTCAAACTAACTGATCCTTAACTTTGAAATCTGTATGATCAACAAAGAAAGATTGGATTCAAAATACAACACATCTCATAAATCACTCTTGAAATATTGTTAAAATTTTAATTGTTATTGATTTACTTCTAAAAACTTTTTAAAAAATTAGCAAAAACTATATTTACAAGGTAGATATAAACTAGTGCTGTCAAACAGTTAATCGCGATTTTGGATGCGATTCATCGCGATTAATCATTTGACAGCACTAATGTAAACAAAATCTTAATAGGTAAACATAACCCTTCTTATTAAATGTGTTTTGGTAGTGACAAATTTGAGGAGAGGAAAAATATTCCCAAACTGAAAATACAATATGAGAATTAACTGCACAATTATTAGATATGTGTACCTTAGATATTATGCAATTTGCATACACAAAAAAATTGTGGAAAAAAGACAAATTTTTTCAAGACGTTTCCAACTCTGATTTTGCACCAGTTCTGTAGAATGACATACACACACACACACACACACACACATGCATAATGTTTCTTTAGATTTGGGGGTTTTGTTCAGTGGATATAGGTCATTAGGCAATGCTTAAATTAATTTTCTAATATCTTTGCAACGCTTTGACATATCAAAGTTCTTTTCATAAGTTTTTGCCAGCACTGTACCTAGATGCTGTGTGTAAAATTTGGTGAAGCTTGAACCAAAGACCTTGGAGGAGTTCCAGTTTTGCACAGACTAGCAAACTAACACTAAAAAAAAGTTTTTATTATTATATTGCCAATTTTGTGTGACTACATTTGTTGGCATCTAGATGCAAGACCTTGCTGGGAAAGATCAACTAATTGAGCTCAAGTCTTAAATGAGAGTTTGGATTTGGGAACAGACCTGTGACCTTCTAAACTCTAGCCTTTCCTTTTCTCCTTGTCCTCTTCCTAGCTAATTAGCACGACCTTCATTAAATTGTTTAATTTGAACTTGTGGTAATTAACTGGGAGGCTGTAACATTGTAAACCTGTATGGCCAAGGCAAATTGGAGTCAGTGAAATGTCAATCAATTATTTTGTTCTCCAATGAGCTTTAATATGTTAACATAGGATGCATTTTTTTCCATAGAGCTGTCACTCAGACTTTCACTCTGATACTTTTGAAGCATAGCAAATCAAATGATAGCATCTTTATTTCAATAATATTAGAATCCCAGTTCTTTATAGTACTGCAGTGACCTGAAGGCCCCAAATGTCATTCAAATTGAAGGATGAATGGGTGTGATGTCATTGTAAACAAAAAATCTAACCATACCGAAGTTCGTTTATGGTTTGTCTGGGTAGTTTGAAACAGCTCACTAGCCCAAACTTTCCAGAAAACTTCAAACTGACATTGGTCCATAGCAAATACACAATAGGTGGCTGTGCTGTAATGCTTCACCTTTTTTGACATGGAAAATTTTCAGGAATATGTCTCGGAATATGGAATATGTTTATTGAGGTGAGACACGGCCAATAACATGAACACACAGGAGAGCTGTGTGATGGCATTGGAATGTTTTGCAATTAGTATACCGCTGCTCATGTATTTCAAAACACTTTCTAACCTCTGAGCGAAGAGTGAAACACTTTTTCCTGTGAGTATTTGATTATATGAGGATTGTCGTCTTCCATCAATGTACCTGCCCTGACAGACAGTTCTGTCAGCTTTTTGTTTTGCCAGCCTCAGTGGCAATGGATGACTGTGATAATGGACTTCCTGTCGATGCGTTCCGCCTCTACTCTAATATCACCTTGTGTTGACACTGTCAACAGCCGTCACGCACTGTCTAATTTCTGCAGGGATTACATGAACGCCATTAAACGTTGAAGATGTTGTGATGCTTAATGCGAGAATGATCTCTCAAAGTCACCCAGAGACACATTTAATGCCTCTAACAAGCATACAATCACATTTTACAGTGACGTTCAGTGTTTGGACCGCATAATTATTAAACATTGGGTCAAAATCAGTTCACAGATGCATTGTGATTCTTTGTGAGAACATTTATGCCAAAGGATGTACCCATATACCCATTAAACCTACTGACATTACATGTATTTATGCACAAAGCCCCTTATATGGCGTCATTACACAACAGTTGAAGACATTTTAAAGTGTTCTTGACATCTTCTCTCTAACACAAACCTTTGTATACCTGATATCACACCTCGCATCTCCAGATGTGTTTAGTGTACATCTAAAATGAAAAAATTCTGTTAGACAAAAATGAAAATTCTGTCATTAATTACTCACCCTCATGTCGTTCCAAACCCGTAAGGCCTTCGTTCATCTTCGGGACACGAATTAAGATATTTTTGATGGAATCTGACAGCTCTCTGACCCTCCATAGACAGCAAGGTTATTACCACGATCAACACACAGAAACGTAGCAAGGACAATGGTAAAGTAGTCCATGTGACATGAGGGGTTCAACCGTAATTTTACGAAGCTACGAGAATACTTTTTGTGCGCAAAGAAAACTTATTCAACAGTTCTTCTCCCCTGAGTTACCGTCTTCCACCCTTTTGGAGAGTACCCCAGAATGTAATCAACGTAATCAACGCATGCAGAATTGTTGAAGAAGTTATGTTATTATTGTTTGGTGATCATGGTAATATCCTTGGTGTCTATGGAGGGTCAAAGAGCTCTCAGATTCCTTCAAAAATACCTTAATTTGTGTTCTGAACATGAACGAAGGCCTTACGGGTTTGGAACGACATGAGGGTGAGTAATTCATTAATGACAGAATTTTCATTTTTGGGTGAACTATCCCTTTAAGAAAACAACTACAACAACAACAACAACAGAAAAATGCCTTAATGCCTTACAGTTAGTCAGCAAGCTGATGGGGATTCATATTGGTCAAAAAATGTGTTTTTAATATGTACTCAGTATTAATTGCAATAGGTAGGTACTCTGCTATGGAAGCATATTAAACCTAGTGTAGGAAATGGCAAAAGAAAATTATATTATTGAATTTTCATTTTCATTTTGCACTAAATGTTGCACATGTGTATGGGAAAATGTCAATTTAAATACAGAAATACATTGCCATTTTACATATCGCATTGCCATTTTGCATATTACATTTCAAATTGAATTTTGCTACCCATATGCTTCCATACTCTGCTTTTGAGAATCACATGTAATCTCATCATTACACCATGACATGAAATTAAAATAGAATCTAACTGAAATGAATTGAATCGTGTGGCGCCCAAAGGTTACCTCTAAGGATTATGGCACTTTGAATGAGGTGCATTTGTCCGAGCTCTATAATGGATTTCGTTTGACAGAAAAGTGTTTCATTACCACTAGCTGAGCATCTTGGGGTAGCTGCCTCTTTTGACCTGTGGGCAAACTGATGCCCTAATATCCTATGTGTCATGAATTGCCTCCATAATTACATTTAATGGGCCGAGGGATGTGAGAGAGCAGTCAGTGGTTTGTATATGATCATTAAAGCTGTGTTTTCTCTTCTGTCAGAAGTGGGTGTTGAACAGGCAGTACTACACAGACAGCATTCACTCCCACACAGGCCTGTGATTCCACTGGTGGCCCACATGGTGGATCAGAACACATCCGGAACTCCTGCCATGACCGAGAGAGAGGCGTCAAGACTCGACAAGTTCAGGCAGGTTCTGGCGGGACCTAATACTGATCTGGGTAAGATGCTGTTTTATGGTTCTTTTACTTAATTTCTAAACTCCCAGAGCAGTCCATCACATATGGCACTTTTCCACTGCACGGTACCAAAAAGTTTTGTTGTCTGTTGCGGAAGAACAGACGTTCCTCTCGTTGATAGCAGAGGAGCGGATCCAGCGAGAGCTTGATGGGTCGTGGTAGTAGAGGCGGCGTAATGACATTTGAATAATCCCGCCCACTCTAAAGCGGTACTGAACTACAGTGGAAACGCAAACCGTGCCGAGCCGAACCGTGCCGTGCCGAGCCGAGTCGTACCACGCAGTGGAAAAGCGCCAATAGTGTCACTCTTCATGTGCTTGGCTATAAGAATACTCTTAAATCTTCAGCCCTGCTCCTTGGAACCCACTGTCCTAAAATGTTTATTTCCAACCTGCTTCAGCTCACCTGGCCTGTTATGTTACAAGTGATCCAGAAGAGCTTGAATTAGCTGCTTCAGGTGATTAATTAGAGTTGGAACTGAACTCTGCAGGACAGTGGATACCCAGGATTTAGGGTAAATTATTAATTACCAGTAACATGCATTAAGAAAGTAAATAAGGTACATTTTAACAGTATGCAATCACTACAGTCTTTGCTCTCATATAATTGCTCAGAAATATTTCCGGGGTTTAAGCAGGGCAGATCCATGAAGTCAGAACGGTGTAGATGTTGACAGGTCTCTGGATGTTGGAGTGTCAGTTCTGGTTTCATTTGACTGGCTCTGAGGGCATCCCTGAATCAGTTTGGCTGCTGTTGCCGTTATTAGACATCTGAAATTATGAGTCCGACATGTGGCAGCAGAATGAAATATGAATGAAATCTATAATTAAGCTGGGATCTCCAACATGATAATGAATTCCCAACCATCCACAGCACTAATGTCTGCCCTCTATTGGTAGAGACTCATAATACAAAGAACTAGGGATGCACCGATTTCTGTCATCCAGCTTCATGCAAACCTCAACTTCAATGTTTTTTTTCATAGACTCGGTCTGAATAATTTTTGGTCCCAAATTTGTATAAACTTTACTGGTAGTCCACTGTATGAAGAATTTTTGGGTATGATTTGTCACAGTTTACTTTATTTTGCTATCCTCACTTACATAAATGAGCAATAGTGTCTTGCACCCACTAGTAAAATAATATAAAAAATTATATCTGGTCTCTGAATAATTTTTGGTTTGACTGTATATCCTTCGGTTATTTTCACACTTAATTATGCCCATTAAAATGTATTTTGGGGCATTTTAACGAGTACGAGTACAGGAGCTCAGTATCGGGCCCGACAAAGAACCCATGAAATTGCCCTGAGCACCATATTTTCCCCCTGTGTTGACGTATTTCCTATTGAAATAGGAAGTTTAGGTGGAACATTTTTAAATAAGCTCTTTACTATATAGAAATATTGTAGCATTTACAACTCCAAGCTTTCTTGTTAGTCCAGCCTGACTATTTATTGAAAATAACTGCAGAAACGGCTCTTTGGAAATTATAATGGTTATACCATCACCATCAACCATGAACAAAAGACACTTGCATATGAACAATATGTAATCAGTATATCAGGAAGTATGGACAGGAAGGATGCATGTGCGTACATACATTTGTAAGGAAGTATGTATGTACATACGTACGTACGTACATGAATAATGTAAGTAGGTATGTAACGGTATGAAAATTTCTTATCACGATTATAGTGACCAAAACGATCACGACGGCAGTGCGACCGCACACAAAATTTAGTCGCACCGGCAGAAAAAATTATCGCGAAATGCACCCATTTGGTTGCACACTGGAGCCCTGTGCAGTGCAGTATTTATTTATCCTCAGTTCAAATCGCGGTAATCGAATACGGTTATAGTGATAATTAAAATATGAAACGGTAATACTAACCGTGGGGTGTTTTATCACGATTTATCGTCAAACCGGTAATCGTTACATCCCTAAATGTAGGTAGTGCGTATTTATGTTACGTACATACGTAAGGAAGGAAATATCTCAGTTTGTGTGTGTACATACTAGGGGTGGAACGGTTCAACTTACTCACGGTTCGGTTTGTATCATGGTTTTAGAGTCACAGTTTCGGTACGGTTCCTAAACATGTGCTATGTTTAGGCAAAAACTATACTGTCAAATAAAAATAAAGAAAATAAGAATAATCTATCTAACTACAAGCAACAGCACAAATAAATACAATAGAGTAAAGATACAAATAAAATAAACAGTGATTTTCAGTTTTTTTTAGGTAGGTCTAACATTCGTTTTTAGGTGCAGAAATTGAATAAAGTAATTAAATGTAAAACAGCATTGCATATTTGACTGTATAAATTAAAGATCAATCTTTATTAAAGTTACAAAAGCTATTCAATCAAGAGCAGTGAGTGATTTCTTTGTTGTTGCTGTTTGATTAATATTAAGAATGTGCTGTCACTTTAAGACACTGTAAGTACGTTCAGCCGTCTATGTCGGCTATAGGATACTTACCAAGACGGGCATTTTGACAATTTTTATGTGAATTTGTCCATTTAAATACAATATTTCAGAGAGAGATTAATATTTGCATGCATTCTGAGGTGCGGGTTTGCTGATGAGTGCACGCACAAATCTTCTCACTGCACGCGCGTGCTCGTGTCCTCTGGCAGAGACTGGCTCTTAATTGTTTAAACTGGCAAGGCTTAAATGAGTTCAGCTTAAACACAGATATCAACGTGTGCTGTTCAGGTCTCACCGCTATCAGCACCCGGGTGATGACGAAATAAATGACTGCTCATATTCCAGCATTCGCATTAAACAAGAGTGAATGGTTTGTCCACGTTTTTTTTTTTTTCATCGCTGTTGTTGTAATGTATTGGGAAGCCAGAATGCGCATCCATCAACAGAAACATATATTAGCCGAACCCTGTTTGTTTTACGTGTTATTTATAGCAAACCATATTACAGATTCGTTGTCAGATTTAAGTTGAACCGCGGTCCTAGTGCGACAGGATAAGAAATCTTTGAAGTCCACTTTTACGCTCTGTTTCCAAACACTTAAAATGACAAATAAATGCATACTCCGAAAGCGCTCCACAAAACGTGTGATTATACCATCTGGGTGCTCGAAATTGAACGGGAGAATGCACGTTTCAACTATTAGTAGAGAAGCTGCCAGATAGAATTAATTCACACATGCAGTTGCTCTCTCACTAATGCATTAATATAAAAGTAATCTTTATAGTGCTACTTTATTTGTGTCTCATTTAGAACAAGCAGCAATCTGTGAGAAATATAACGACCCAAAGACTGATAAAAATGAGCTGTTATAGGAGCAATAGCCATGTGGGAAAGGAAGTACGAATGTACGTAAAGTATCTAAAGTTCATGTAAAGTTTTTTAAATAAATAGGTAGGCACAGTTTACTTCTGTCTACAAAATGAATTTCAGGCATTGAAGTGTAAGTTTTTAGATCTCAATATTTTTAAGATAAGAACATTTTAGTCTAACATGTCCAGATTTTTAATGGGTCGTGTATTTGAGCATTGTACCAAAGCATCTTTGAAAATAGATGAAACAGTACATAGACATTCAATTTGTCATATCTGACACACAATAATGAGCAAAAGTCATTTTCGTTCTTTACAAGCTCTTGTTTCTGAAGCGTTTGGTGTCGTCTCTCAGTCACCGTATTAATGAGTACCTGACAGATGTGTTTTTAAGAGGGATGCCTTCAGATGGTCAGCTTTTACCTCTCTGAGCGAAAGAAAGACTGCTACAATCACAGGAAGCAATTACTACTGTTGCCATGGTGACGCATCACCTCTATTGAACCCTTTTCACTAATGTCTGACTACCATTTCTTTTCGTGCGTCTCAGATGGGGGAGCTGTGGTGCTCTCATGCTCTTAACACAGACGATTCTTCTCTTAGTGCTCAACCTCAATACTAGAAATGCAGTCTGATTCAAATTCGCTTAGTTTAGTGCCATTTGTGACACAGAAGTTCTTTATGGAATTCAAGAATATTATATTGAGAATCTGACATTGAGCCATTGAAAGCATTCCTAGAGACACTTTTTCATAAGATGGGAATAAATCTTAAAAAAAAAAAAAAGGTTTATATAAAGTATTAAAGAAATATGAATTCTGTGGGGATTTTTTCTTGTATGCATCTCTTTTCTATTGACATTGTTCACAGTGCTCATATCTATCAAGCTTGAAATACAAAAAAAAAAAATGAAAATGACAAAAACTGTAAGATTTTTGACATCTGTTCTTCATGCAGACATGTATTTAGAATAGTGGAATATATCGCAAGAGTTGTATATTAAAACAGCACTACTTTTAAAGTGCTTTTTTGTCATTTTGAATAGTATTTTAACCATCTAATTTGTCCAGTCATTTAATTTGTTTTTGTAAATAATTAAAACTTCTCTGCTATGTCAGTGACTTATGCTAATACTGAAGTAAACCGATAAATAACTTATTACATATCAGTGTTTTGATAGATTTTTGTTTTGTTGTTTTTACATCATTAAGCAGTAGGCTAATGTTAATGCTTCTCATTTCTACCAGTATAAGGATGTTAATGGTTTAGCCAGTTACCTTTAATGCATAAATCTAAAATAATCTAAAAAGCTCCTAAAAATACTGAGACTCATTATTTTGCACATCCTCATTTGGTTTTAAGTGTTAGAACTTCATTCATTATATAGAGTCACATTGCTGCTTGATTATATTGTCCTTTAACAGCATATTTGTTAAGAATAACACGTGTTTTAAGTGAATCCTACAAATATACAAGTTATCAGCATAATGTTCACAGCAAAATATATTTGGGTCATATTTATTATTATTATTATTATTATTATATTAAATCTAAATAAGTGGTTTTAACAAGACAATTGCAAAAGAAGTCTGCACTTAGATATACATATGTGTGCTGGCATTAGATTACTGTGAAAGACAAGGTCAGTAAGCAATCCTGTTTAAACTAAGTTTGGTAAATGAATATGAAATGAATTTAAAATGAATTTAGTGACCCCCTGAGATTGCTGATTGACTATTTGTTGAATAAACTTTATTTTTGAGTCTTGGCTCAATGTTGTAATTTATTTGTGGATAGTACTAAAATGCTTAAACTATTTCTTAGTGCCTTATTACAAAGTCAGTATTAGCAGCCTGTGTTTAATGCTTTTTATGGCTCTGTGATAGTATCAGTTCATCATAGAAATAAATATAGAATATTGCTCAAAATATTGCTCACATCAAGGTCTCTGTTTAAGCAGTCTACAGCTGATCAAGGTCACCTGGATCTGCTCTGGAGTCATGAAGTACTCCAGACAGTTGTTCAGATAACCTTGGTGAGCAATCAAATCTTCCCAGGCAGCACTCGAGACACAATTAACTGTGGTAAACCAAGTCCTTTAAGTGAATGGAGCACCAGTTTTTAGCTTCTGAGCCTTACTTCTTCAATGTGTTTAAAGTTAGCATTTGGTCTCCCACATTGAATGTTAATCACATTTTTGAAGTAAGTTCAGTTTCCTGTCATTATTATCAGACTTCTTGAGGCTGACAGTTATACATTATTAAATTGATTCCGCTAAGTCCCTGTACTACTTATTTACAATATTTCCAACTTAATGTATAGCTACATTAATTATGGGGGAAGGGGATGGGCGAATTTTATTTCAGTTTACATCTTGATTTCTTTTTTGATGTTCTTTTTTTTATAATTTATGTTGATTTGTTGATTATTTTTAGTAATAATATTAAAGAGATAGTAAAAAAAAAATCTGTCGTCATCACCTGCCGTTGAACATAAATAAATTAAATAAATAAATACATAAATTCAACAGAAGACAGTGCGTAGATCAGAATGAAATTCATACAGGTTTGGAACAGGGTGGAGAGTAAATGATAACAATTTAAATTTTTTGATGAACTATCCTTTTAACATGAATTTTATTAATAGTAATATTAATTTAATTAAACAATTTGAAGTCTTCTTCTGCCACTTTGCACCAGTGCACATTTGCATAAAGGTGAACTCTGCTCTGTCACATCGTCAATGATTTCTGGCTGTTCATGTCTCCTCAAATCACCAACTTTCAATCCAAATGACTGTTTTCTGTTTACTGCAAATTGCCATCTATGTAGTGTTGGGGAAGCTGCTCCGAAACTAGATTGACCAGCTACAAGCTACTCATAAATTAAAGTAGTTAAGCTACATTCAAGCTACCCTTCTGAAAAAGTTGCTAGCTACACTACAAGTTACTGTCAAAAAGTAGCTAGCTGCATTGAAACTTTCAATTTTTATTATTATTATTATATATATTTTTTTACAATTAACATTACAAATAACTAAATTATTATTAATGAATAATTATAATGAAGTTATAAGGAAAATATAATGAAGTTATAAGTAAAATATTTGGGGTTTAAAACATACTGTAATGCAATCATGATTTCAAAGAGTAGGGTGAATTCAGGTTGATTGGGACACTTTTCCAAGCCATTTCAATGACAAAAGGTGTCCAAGTCATTTGATTTTATAAACTATTCGATACACACAATAATAAAATACTGTAGCGTTAAATAGTTATTTTAGTTATATTAGTATATTGCTACAAACATAACACCAATGTAAAAACAAAATGTATGCAACTTCACCTGGATTCGGAGGAGTCATAAAATAAGCAGGTTAAACTCACAGCACATGCGGTATTTACTGACTGTGAATAGAGACGTCAGTCATCAGCTGCGCGCGTGAACTCTGTGCTTTGCGTGAATTCCGCCACAACCGTCCTTTGCCAAATGATAAGCACACTACTATATCACGATTTTATTTTCTGTTCGCTTAGTGTTCATTACAAAACTGTGGGGAAACAGATTATATTATGACCGTTCATCATTGTAAAATAGACATTTGATCTAGAGTGCAATAAAGAAAAATTAATCCGTTTAAAAAGGCTATTATTCACCTCCTGTAGGCCTATGTGCTTTAAGTCTTCGACGTAGACCACATTTTAATCTTTGTTTTGCGTAAATTAGTTGATTCATGTGAAATATCCACTCCCGTACATCCTTTGCAATATCATCAGACGATCTCTTGTCGGTGGAAAGACTGTAAAGCCGCGCGATGCGTGATATCACAACAGATGGCAGTAATGAACAGATTTAGTTTGTGATCTAGTCAGAAGAAGACGCTGCGCTGCTTCAATGCATTACAGGCTCGTGACTCGTCAGAACGCAAAACAGAACGTAGCGTTTGGTCGTGCTACACCGCTACTTGCTGGAAAAAGTAGTTTGCTACAGGAAAAGCTACACTGTTTTAAAAGTAGCATCGCTACTATAAAGCTACTGAAAAATGTAGTTATGCTAGTAGCGTCGCTACTTGTAGCTAGCTACTCCCCAACACTGCATCTATGTGAACCCTTTTTAGGTAAGTTTTCAGACTTTCAGTAACCATATAAAGTTCTTCCAAGAATGTTTGTTCTCCCTTATTTTTGGAGAAATATTTACTGGAGGGACATTTTTTGTGACGTACATGTTTAGAGTACCTGTCTCAAATATTTCTGTATTGAATAGCTTATTTGGGAATGGTGGATAAGTAATTCTGACTAGTTGTGTAGTAGTTGTAACTAGTTGTGTTTCAGTATCTGATTGCTGCCCAATAAAGTACTAATACTTGTATGACAGTAAACAAAAATATCCTGAAATTAAACATTGACATTCATTAATATTACCATGAACAGAACCAACAACATAAAGGCTTGTACACACCGGGACGAATATCGCGTGTGATTATATCTCACTAAACAAAGGGCGCCAATGTGAGTGTGCACACAGGCGCTAAACGCCAGGCGTAAAAGCGTCATTTAAAAAAAAAACTCCTCGGGCTCGTTTTTTTTTTTTTTGACGTGCTGCGTTAAAAACTGGCTGACCAATGAGATTTCCGCTTTTGTTCACGTGCCTGGAGCTGCTGAAGTTACAGTAAAACACGACTTGGTGGCGCTCAAGCACAAAACGGTCTTGCCGAGCACACATTGATTCCTAACGACGAAGAGGAAGTAAGTAGACGAAGAAGAAGCATCGAGGCAAGATGAATGTAGAGCTGCTGGTCTCATTGGTGTCTGAACACAAAGAGCTTTATGACAAACGTGGCAGCGACTACAAAAAATAAGAAATCGATAAGAGGGAGTTGTTATGGAGAGGAATTGCAGATCAAGTAGGATTCGATGTGTACCGGGTTTTTTTTTCATTTAGCGCCATCTAATGTCAGGGAGTGAATTTGCACGTTGACTCGGCTCATCGCCAGCGAAAATCGCTTGGGTATAAACACACAAGACATGTCGAAAAACGCTGGCGATAAGTGCACGCGATAATCGTCCCGGTGTGTACAAGGCTTAAGGCTGAATATAAAAATAATAACATTTCTCGAAGCATGGATTCTGCAGGGTTTTTTCTTCAACTTTAATAAGTTTGATTTGTTTTAGATTACATTTGTTTTAGATGTGTTTTCCATTTTAAAAGGTGATAACCCTATGAGTTTTGTCATCCTAATTATAATTGCATACTTATAATATTGCAGTATTTGAAGTTAGCGTTGTTTTATTAGAACAGCCATCCAACCTATTTTTAGGTCTCGACTGAGCAGTTGAGAACCACTTTGTTAGACTATCTTACACCCAACTTTTGTGGTTTCTTCGATATCTGAACGTCTGAATCACACACTGGCCTGAAATCTGCACCGAAAGTTGTTTTTTTTTTGCTCTTTTTACGAACTTTATTTCTGTCCAGAAATGTGTCACCTGGCTTTGGGTGTACCTGGCTCATGACACAATTCATATGAAAGAGAAAGAAAATGTATAATGCAATCAATGAAATACAACGGTGCAGTTATTCTAAGACCCCAGAGGAAGTGTCTACTGTACGCTCCCCAGACACCTGAACTACATATCATCATTCTCAGCAGCCTGCGTTAATACAGTGAAGTATCTCTTTACAAGAGCTGCATTACTTTATGGCTCTGCCACGTGCTGCAGTGTCCTTTATATGACTTACTGCTGCCATTCAAGAATCTGCCTTATGAGTTTTAGTGCTAAACTTTTACAGCTCAGAATAAAGACATTTCATGCTTATGAGCGTACCACTCTCTCAGGATTAGGTGATATAGTAAAAAAAAAAATATATATATATGTAAAATTCAATCATTTTCAGCCTTCGAATGATGTTCAGAATTGAAATACTGTATGTAATATGTATTAGTAATGTATTTGCTCTGATCCAAAACAAAGGCAAAGGAAAACCGGTTTTCTACTAAATGAATGCAACAATAATGATATTTAATATTTTTTTATTTACATGCACCAATTACTATTGCAGCAATTTGTAGTAATAAACACTAATAATTACCTATATACAGTGGGTACGGAAAGCATTCAGACCCCCTTCAATTTTTCATGGCTGCAATATAACAAAGAGTGAAAAATTGAAGGGGGTCTGAATACTTTCCGTACCCACTGTATGTTTAATGTTTTTACTGATTTGGCCATACTAGACTGATTCATGGACATTTATTGAAAGGTGAAGAAGTGCCAACATGTCAATACTGTAGCATCAACTTATCTATAAAACATATTTTTGTTCTGCCCAATTGATTTATTTATTCATTTATTTTAATTAAATCAAAGATTTTGAAACTGAATCATGGAAACAAATAAACACATAAATAAATAAATACAGTCTTGAAATGATTACTCATTAATTTACACCTCATAATATGATTGTGTACAGTATACAAAATACATTTTGAGGTTATTTTTGCCCTTGCAAAATATGTCACATATGTAGTGTGCATCTTGATTGGAAATGAACTTCACAAAACTACCATTGTTTTTGCTGCAAAGGTAAAGTTTAGTTTTCGAAAATAGTGCTAGCAACAAATAACATTTATAGGCCATGTGTGACCCGTGCTGGCAAAACGAGTCGGAATTAGCAAATTTTCAAAAATGAGTTCTCTTTATTTTCACATTCTCCATTAAAATACATTCAAAATTAAATATGACTTGTTGGAATCGGACAAAAAAAAAAAAGAGACTTTGAGAAAAAATCGAGTTAAAGTTTCTGAAGATTCCAAAGCAAAATCACCAAGCAATGTTGCATATTTACCTCCCAATTTTTTTTTTAATTACTTTATTATTAATCACAAAATAGCTATTTCTTTTATCTTTGTTTTTAAAAATAAGAACAAAGATGTGAATAAACAGTAGTTTAATCAAGAGCAGCGAGTGATTCCGTCTTTTCTTTTAGTGTTTGATTAACATTGAGACAGATCTATATTAAGACCTTCTGTAATGCATAATGTTGCACATCAGATTTTTCCCCAACAATTAACTAAACGTTCATGTAAGACAAGACATAACAGATTATGTTTATGTGAATCTCGCCAAGATATCGCAATAATGTACTTTATAGGGAGATCACGCTCGCGGAGAGGCATGTCTTAAAACGTACAAATAAAGATAATTTTAGATGTTTAATTACTATTTGGAGCACCGCTGAGGGCTTAAAATCTCTATATATTAGTGCATCCTAGTAGTGGATTATTTTTGTGGTTGAATATATTCCATTAGGACCTGTTGTCTCACATCACTGCAGTATTTAAATATCACTCTGACCCCCAAATGTTTCTTTTTTCACTCCTGATGATGAGCATTACACTGCGTTTGACTGACAGCCCTCATGTCCCCTGGCAAATGGAGTGTGTCGTTCATTTTTCTCCTCTCTGTCTGTCACTCTTGCTATTGCCTCCTCTGTCTCTTAAATAAACTCTCAGATGAACCATTGATGTCCTGTATGAAGTGAGAGTACGTTTGGTTTTTAGTATTTGTAGTGTTTCTTTGAGGGATTATAGTGCACATACTGCCGGTGTTAGTCCATTCAGAGTTCCTGTGTTTAATTCAGTGTTTGAAGCACACAATAGAGCACTAGACAACTGATGCGCAGAGTCAACACAAAGGTGTACAAGCTTGGAAAGGCATTCTAATCTATAGTGTGTTCTGGAGACTTGATGTTCTTTATGAAGAACGTATAATGGGTGTAATGTAATATTCATTCTCCACATACTGGAGAACTGAAAGGAAAAAAAGAAATATTTATACACATCCTGTCATAATTTTACTCACAGTCATTTTTTTTTTCTTACATGGAATGTCAAAGGAGATGGTTTGAAATATAGATAATACAGTCATGTGGACTACATTGATGCTTTCATGCTACATTTTTGCTGCTTGTCAGCCTCAGTCTCCATTAACTGGACAAAAACAGCTTGAATATTTAGCAAAATTCAAAATTCCCCTTCTAATCAACAGGTTGACTACTTAAAAAAATGTCCTATGTTCCTATGCAAAGTAATGATGTTCTAGAGAATTGTGTGCTTCTAATTTTATAACAACAGTTATAAAATAGGACCCTTTTCTATTCTAAGATGAACTTGACTGGTCTGCAGAAAGCAAAGTCCTAATCCCAGCTGAACACCTCTGGCGTGACTTTAAATGCAGACCTTGAATCAAAAACTCACCACCAAACACCAATGACCTGTACATATGGGTTACACAGTCATTTTAGAGCGACTCCTAAAACTGTTGCATCAGAGATGGAAATACAATTGTTAAATACTAAAATTATGTATCCATCTATGTTGCCACACATTTAGAAGTGCCTGTTCAGTGAGTACAAATCTTAATGTTTAAGCATATAATGCTATTCTAGGGAATTGTGTGCTTCTAATTTTATACCAATAGTTTGAACAGGACCATTTTCTATTCTAACACAACAATGCCTCTGTGTATAAGGCAAAGTAAAAAAAAAATTAGGTTCAGTCCTAATCCCAGCTGAACACCTCTGGCGTGACTTTAAATGCAGACCTTGAATCAAAAACTCACCACCAAACACCAATGACCTGTACATATGGGTTACACAGTCATTTTAGAGCGACTCCTAAAACTGTTGCATCAGAGATGGAAATACAATTGTTAAATACAAAAATTATGTTTCCATCTTTGTTGCCACAGTTTTGGAAGTGCCTTTTCTGTTCTAAAGAAGGGGGTGAATACTTTTGTCCATATAGTGTATGTACAAGTCATTTGTGCTTGGTGATGAGTTTTTGATTCAAGGTCTGCATTTAAAGTCACACCAGAGGTGTACAGCTGGAATTAGGACTTGGCTTTCTGCAGACCAGTCAAGTTCTTCCACACTGACTGAATCAATCATTTCTTTTTGAGCCTTGCCTTATACACAGAGGCATTGTCATGTTAGAATAGAAAAGGTTCCTGTCCAAACTGTTGCTATAAAAGTAGAAGCACACAACTCCTTAGATTATCATGCTTTAAAGGGGTCATAGGATGCTACATGCACTTTTACAAGTTGTTTGAACTGAAATGTGTGTTGGCAGTGTGTGTAC
>NW_015552618.1:256173-260724 GCF_001515605.1 Sinocyclocheilus anshuiensis | reverse complement strand
GAAGTGTTCTGTTGTTGGATGTAATAATGAACATAGCAGTCGTCATTTACTTCCGACATCTGAGCCGCTGAAGACGCAGTGGATTAAGTTTGTTTTTGAAGGGAATGCGCCCCCGATCTACAGACTTTTCATTTAGACCCTAAAGAATCATATCAACTTGTGGAAAATGGGCATCCTATGACCCCTTTAACATTAAGATTTGTACTCATGGAAATTACTAAAGTAGTCTAACCTGTTCATTAGAAGGGTGTGTCCCAATACTTTTGTCAATATGGTGTATCGTCTTTTACGTTTCCATGAAATAAAAAGTCATGTTGGTTTGGAACCGCATGAGGGTGCTTATTATTGTTGTTATTATTATTATTATTAATGGTGAACATTTCTTTATTTTCTTATTTATTTGTAGTTTTTGTTAGGGTGGTTGGATAAATCATGGCCAGCCATGTGTTAAAGAGATAACAGATTCATGGAAATGGCATGTATTCTTGGAAATGACATGCGGCACTCTATTAAAACACTAAATTTACAGATATTTTTTGATGAAATATGTTTGCTTATTTGCTCTCACCCACAGAACAAATATCTTATATATGAGATGTAGGACTTTAATACTGGTGTAGATGCTTATTGAATGTGATTACAATATGAACTTCATGAGTTGTGTTAGTGAAACTTAAACTGCAATAACAGAAAGAAACTCATCTGTCAAGAAATCTGAATCACAAACTAATCATTTAGTGTTTTAAGAATATGTCTCTATTGCTTCCTTGGCTTCCTTGTTTTCCGTGGAAAATCTGTTGTGGAAACAGTATTGGCACAGAAATAAACAGCCCTCACACAAATTAGATAAAGAAAATGAAACGACTGCCTTAGAGTGGTTTGGCAAGAATAGCACTGTCCACAAACACACACGAAACACACACCTGTGCACAAATGTGGGATACATATAGTTCTCATGAAAACGTATCAAGGTCATATTTCATTATTATATTTCACATATTTCATACAATTGTTTTATTTCTTTTATTTGCTTTTACTGTATTTATTACTGTTAGAGCAAAGAAACATTCTATTCAGACCCTTTTTTATGTAAAAGTATTACAACAAATACCATGATACAGAAACGGTGTATACAATACAGTTTTTTTTTTTTTTTTTTAGGAATATAGTAAAACGAATTTGGAAAATGTGAATTAAATTATTTAATTTTATTGTTTAAGCTACAGATATAACCATGGTCTTCCCCCCCCCTCTTTTGATTAAGGTGTTATATATTGCCTGGACATGTTTTATACAGGTTATGTGAGACTCGCATAGCTGGCAGCTTTTCAGGAGCAACTGTCCGGATGGTCGCAACCTCTTTTGAGGTCACCGTCTCCAAAGGGACAAAGACAGCAACAATGAGCTGATGAAATAGTGAACGTCTAACTCCTCTCTCTTCCTCTCCCCCCCGTTGTGAGATTAATGCCACGTGGAGGAAATATAACAGATAGTTTAATTAAGTGCCAGGGCACAAGATTCATCGACTAATTTCTGCGGCTGACAGCGCAAATGAGGGTTCAAAGGTGCGAGCCGAGGAGACACCCTTGAGTGACTCTGTGTTTAATGAATTGAGCTCTTTCCCTATAAAGTTCCTGCGTAAAACAGCACGCGCATTAAAGCTAGCCTTCAATGTGTCAGGACAGCCTACCGTCCTCATATACTACACCAGCATACCTGCCTGGAGAGAACACACACTCATGCCCTCTGTACTTACACTTTAGCCACACAGGTATTGCACAAGCGCCATGAAGATCTGCAGAAATGCATTCATTAGAATGGAAATGGTGTCTTTTATAATGATATATAGCTTAATGAAGACTTTATGAAGATTTAGATTGCTGCATGGCTGACCCCCAAAATGAGATTCAGGGATAATTCACCCCAAAATGATTATTCTGTCATCATTTACTCACCTTCGTGTTTTTCCAAGCCAGTATGACTTCTTTTCTTCTGTGAAACACAAAAAGAGAAGTTTTGAAGAATGTTTAGGCTGATCTTGTCCCTGCAATGGACAAGTGAATGGAATGTAGGACTGTTACATTTAGATTTAAACAAAATCAGTTCTTCTGATTTGAGATATATATATATATATATATATATCTCACCATGTTATCAATATATTCTTACAGTAGGTATGGGCTTAGTTGCTTCCAATTGTGCATACTTTACTGTTATTACTATAGAATATATGTAATGTAAGAATGACACATTTAAATAAATAACACCGTAGGTTCATTTACTACATAATTAATATGTTTTGAGATGTTATAATCCTAATGTATCACAATCATGTTTTATGAATGATTCCCTTTCACAGATTAGATAAAATAAAATTCTGGGTGGTCCCTCTGATGTAATAAAAAAAAAAAAAAAGGTCAATTTTTTGAGTGGAAATATGATTGATAGCATAAACCTTCGAGGCGTCTCTGCGGTTATATTGCTATCGATAATAATGAATGATGTGTGAATAAGTAGACCATGCTTATGTTTTCACAGTCCCTCGTATTTGCATGGCAGTCATAACAACACTATTAATTATTTATTCGCTTCAGTCTTCATTTTGCCCTGACAAAGAAACTGCACAAGAAACATCAGGCTCTCATATCAGAAAGGTTCAGTTTCAGAAAAATAAAAAAATGTTTTCCCCAGAAGGCTCTTGTATTCATAGCACATTTCATCTATTGTATGAATTTTAAAACCAACCTCTCATTTAAAATTTAGATTTATCTTTGATGTCAAATAAAATGTATGCACATTAAACTGCAGCCTCTTGTCAAGGCCCTGAGAAATGACTAATCCACATTCAACATTATGATCGCTGCCATCAACCCTTGAAATATGCAATACAGATACGAAATGAGAAATATTTGGTATTAAAGTGCTTTTTCACTCTTTTAAGGCTCTGCAGGGACTCTTTGTCCATTTTAAAAGTCCAATTTGCTTCACTGAGATTTATTCTCTTGGGTTCAAAAAATACACACTTATGCAGTGCTTATTGAAAGCGTGGTGTGCCTATTGAATTCAAATGTTATTGGCTGAATCCTGTTTTGCAGGCTATCTGCGCTATTAAATATGCTGATTAGTGCGTCTCAAATCATTATATGTTGAAAAAAGCTTATCAGAGACACCTTGATGTCACCGTATTTGTAGTGTGTTTGCTATTCCGAACATATCAATGAATATTTGAATTAAATACTACTTTTATACTTTTTTTTTGTAGTATGTATACTGTACGTGCATTTTCTGTACGCATCCTTCTAATTCTAATGACAAATCAGACATGATTTCGAACATCTTTCTTTCTTTTTATTTTATCAGAAAAGGAAGGGAAAAGTATTATTGTACAAACCTGAACTGAATGCAAAATAGCTGTTTAAGCCGTGTTTATTTCCAAGATGATAACTGGTCGGTGCTCGCTGAACTAAGCATGTGCACAGCTGGGCCTCATTCAGGAAAAATGAGCAGAACAACTTTCAGCAGAAGTCATTTGTTTAAGTATTCTTGCATAAATTGCCATTCAGTTCAGTGGGACAGTTTACGTAAGAATGGTTTACAGAGCACCATGGTGAATGTAGGCAACGGACTGGTGTTATCAAAACCTGTTTGCATTTTTTTTAAGTTAACATGAAGTCAAAACTGACCCGCTTTTTAACACTTCCATGGTCTTATTGTGAATAATTCATAGTTCACGTTATTCATTGTTAGTCATTTTGAAATAAAAAAAAGTCCTGCAAAATCTTGATCCGACTGATTATTAATAATTTAGTCAATTCATGATAGAAAAAAACCATACTGCTAATTTGAGACTTTTAGTCTAATAAATATCTTTTCTTTCCTCAGAGGAGCTTCGGAAGTTGAGCTGGTCTGGAATTTCGCGGCAGGTGCGCCCAATCACATGGAAGCTACTCTCAGTAAGTGGAACAGTCTCAGCGCACAGTGAAGTCCTGCTTCAAATGGTCAAGCTCATTAGAGAACTACAGCGTACATCCATTACAAGATGAATCAAAGAATACATAATGCATTCTACATAAATACACATTTATAAGTCATTAGGCTTCCTACTAATGACTTCTAGGATGATTTCCGCCTGGAAGCTCAGAGGTCCAGTCGAATGAAAACTAATGGTACATTAAACCATTTCAGTGGTTGGGCAAAACCTGAAACAGTGAATATACAAAACCTTTTTCTGTTAGACAGACCTTTGAACCACCTGAGCTGAAACATATGCACTTGCTTATTTTTTATCACACAAGATGCTCCTTGGAACATTCTCAAATCATGCTGAGAAGACGTGGATCATGCTGTTTTGTCCATGCCAGCTGGAATGCCTGCTGTCATTAAAGCTCTTTCTTTCTTTAACTTTGTGCTCTGTAAACAGGGTTCATAAGTGTTTGATGCAAGTGTTTTTGCAGAAAAAATAAAAACAAATTAATAATGGTAAAATAAAACAGCAAGTGCACTTTAAAAACATCATCTAGAAATGTTACCTCTTTCCCCGCCAGCATCTTT
>NW_015552618.1:255383-255957 GCF_001515605.1 Sinocyclocheilus anshuiensis | reverse complement strand
TGAAGCGGAGTCCAGGTCATCACATGTGGTTGCCGCAAGCCTGCCGGCCGCTCCTTCGTCGAATCCGCCGGCCACACTGTTCTCAAGCCCACCCGCTTCCGCTCACTCTAGCCGCCGGCCTCCGCTCACTCTAGCCCTCCGTACGCCGCTCACTCTAGCCCGCCGTGTGTTTCGTTGTGAAAGCGACACTGGATAGCTGGCCAATCACAGCACACCTCGCTTTTCAGACCGATGAGCTTTGTAAAAATCGACGCGTTTTCAGAAAGGCGGTGCAGTATGTGGACAATAATGTGTTTTTTAAACTTTAAACCGCATAAACACATTTCATTACACCAAATACACCAAATAATGTTCCTTTTAGCAACATCATATGACCCCTTTAAAGCATTTGTTTTTTTATCAACACTTGAATATAGGTTGGTTTCATAAAAAATGCATAATTTTGAGCAAAAAGGTGAGAAAATCAAATTTTTATCAAAAACTACATCTGGATAATATGCAGTATGATTATCAAAGCATAAATCCAGTAAATCGCTTCCATCAACACCTCCAAAGCTTGCACAGACATATACCA
>NW_015552618.1:250309-255179 GCF_001515605.1 Sinocyclocheilus anshuiensis | reverse complement strand
ATACCACTTCCTGGATCAACATTTTACTCCGTAACATTATGCAGTTTTCATTTATATGCTGTCTATTGCTGATGATTGCATTGTTTTTCATATGCATCTGTTTACATAAAAGATCGCTACTTTCTCCGTCCTGTTCACGTGTGTTTTTGTTCGGGAGGTTTTGTGCTCGTTCAGAAGATGCGTAATAGCACCCCCGAGTGTATAACGGTGAAAACACGGAAAGCCATAAAAACTCGTCTTTGGCGGGGAAGCGTTTTCTTGTAAAAGACGTGATAACTCGTCAATGGCGGGGAAAGAGTTATCATCAATTTCTGCACCTAACCTCAACTACCCATGGCAGATGTGCCTACGTTTTTGTGTTGCTTACTGGAAATGTCCCTCCTAATGAGGTACTTATTGGATAATTTAGTAATAAGCCCTGGCTAAAAAGTCCAGAGGAGAAAAAAAAAGGTTTCCATTTGGTTTGAGTACTACAGCCAGAAACATAATTAATGCAAGTATGCAAATTAATATTTGTGAACAAGGCATTGCAAACATGCGGTCTTGTTGGTTGTTCATGCAATTCTGTTGCATTAGCAAACCTTGGTACTCAAGTTGGTGATAAAGTTACCTTCAAATTTGTCTGCCAAATGCACATACTACTGTGACCAAATGTGTTGGCTTGTTTTTACACACCTCTGAAGAAAGAGTTTCTGGAACAACTACTGCAGGCGTGTGTTTCAGATTAAGTTTGTTGTAGCTAGAAAGACTTTTCGTAATGTTTGATACTTTTGCAGCAGTGCTGACAGTGTGTCACATTGTATTACGCAATTGCATTCTGACACATTTCGGGATACAACCGCACATGAAATGGGGCTTGCATAGCCAGAAGTGTTTCCACTCCCCTGCCTCTCATGTAGACTGACACTGATTCGAACCCCTCACGGAGCGGTGTGAATTCAGATCAGTTAAATTGGTGCCGTGACCAGGATGGGAGTTTGGTTAAGGGGGAGAGCTTGAGGCCAGGTGGTAAGATCTGTAAACCTCCTTCCCCTTGTCTCAAGAGGTGCACAATCTGCATATTAAGGAAGGAGAAAGCATTTTAACATTTTAAAAATTACACTTCAACTTTAAAAATGGATGAAAGATATCAGGTATGTAATTGGTGTAAAGTTTCCCCCAGGACACGACTGGCATGATGAGGGGGTTATGTGTGGTCGTACCCTCTGACACACAGACAGGCGGCAGTGTGCCCTCCTGCCACACTGATAGATGAAGTGTCAGTCTGGAACAGGATGGAATGGAGGAGGATATTTGATATTCTGACCCCCTTCTAGGCTAGTGTGTGGTCACACACACACAGAAACATCCAATTCACCCGTGTGACCTTCATTTGCCTACGGCTACCTCATCTGTCATCTTGACTCGAACCCTGGACTGCAGCCCCACTCAATCAAACCCCATCGATCCACACTATTGAGCTCTTGCACAGGTGTGTGCATTGTGAGTTCATCGGTGTGTGTGTATTTGTGTTTGAGTGAGTGGAGAGCGAGTGTGAACAGCTGGAAAGCATCCTTTAACAAGAGTAATGACCGGCGGAGGGCGGCATCACCGTTTGAACAGGCGCTTTAACGCGTGATGAATTTCTGTGCATCCTGCTGACGTCTCACAAACTGCCACTGAACTGCGCTCAACAGTTTCCTAAGAAGAAATCATTTCTCTTTCGTCAGGTAACTGCTAGAAAATAAAGATTTTATTAGTGTTGTTTGCTAAGGCAAGAATTAGTATTGCTATTTCTCGTACACAGAACTCTTATTTTGTACAAATATTTTATATATATATTAGTGGTGCCAAAATTAGCGCGTTAACGCAGGCGATTCATTTTTTCAGTTTAATGCGTTAAAAATATTTTACGCAATTAACGCAGGGGCGGGGCTATGATTGGCCACCCCACTCACAACTGCTGCTTCTATGACTTTTTCTCTTGACAAGAAGTGCATTTATTCAGTCGCAGAACGACTGAGAACGGGAGACGTTTCACATGTGCGCTCCATTTCACTTCAGCGCCAGGCACGAGTCAAGCGAGCATGGAAACGGTACTGTGCTCGCAGCGCGTGGTCTTCAATTGCATGCACAAAGGCGCCGGCGCGCTGTAGCCTGTATCCTTTCATATCAAAGTGTGAAATAAACTACGTGCATGCAATGTCGTGGTCAGTTAAGTCATGAAGTTAACAAAAAGGCGATTAAAGCTGCCTTAAAACTGTGCATGCATGTAATATATTTTATGAGTCGCATTTAATAACATGTCGCTGAAATGGTTTTCAAAACTGTCCTGGAGCAGCGCAGTACTGTCTCACTCATTTAACACACCCGATTTAACTCGTCAGCTCATTAATAGACTTTAAGACCTGAAGTGGGTCAGAAAAGGTAAAAAAGAGTTGAGAGAAAATATAATGCATGTCAGATCCGCATCACGTTCAGCAGCAGCAGCTCTTAAAGAAATAGCAGCCAAAATAGCCTAATAACCAGCTGCTGTGATGTCTGTTAATCAAAGGACAAATAACTTCTATAGCTTTAAAGATTCATCTGTATTTAATTCAGAATTTAATGTTTGATAACTTCAATTTCAATTTCTGTATATTTCTGCTGAAGTGCACAGGTAAATATGACATTTATTATGATGGGTTTATGTGAAGATTGTTTTAAGTTCACTTAAAGGGTTAGTTCACCCAAAAATGAAAATTAGGCTGTGTTTTACTCACCCCCGAGGCATCCTAGGTGTATATGACTTTCTTCTTTCAGACAAATCCAGTCGGAGTTATATTAAAAATTGTCCTGGCTATTCCAAGCTCTATCATTGCAGTCAGCGGGTGTTGCAGTGCTTCAGTCGAAAATAAGTGAAATAAAAAGTGCCCATTCATTAAAAAAAAAAAAGTGTCTCACACGGCTCCAGGGGGGTGAACAAAGGCCTCCTGTAGCAAATTGATGCGTTTTTGTAAGAAAAATATCCATATTCAAAACGTAATAATCACTTTAATGTAGCTTGCGCCAACAGTTGTACAAAGAAGCAGCTCCGGGAGGATGACGTATGAAGTCAGCGTTGCGCATGCGCCGGTGAGTCTCGTGAAAACCATATCGAAATCCTCTGACATTCTTCTTTACAAATCCTTGTTTTGTACTTCTAATTAGTGACCGTTGTTTTGATCTCTCCGCTGTGCTTCGTCACTTCTGAGCGTTGCATGTGCAACGCCGACCTCATACGTCATCCGCCCAGAGCTGCTTGTGTTTACAACAGTGAGTGCAAGCTAGATTAAATTGATTATTACGTTTTAAATATGGTTATTTTTCTTACAAAAACGCATGGATTCGCTACAGGAGGCCTTTGTTCAGGCCGTGTGACTGTTGAGCCGTTTGAGACTTTTTTTATGGATGGGCACTTTTTATTTAACTTCTTTTGGACTGAAGCACTGCAACACCCACTGACTGCAATGATAGAGCTTTGAATACCAAGCACAATTTTTAATATAACTCCGACTGGATTCGTCTGAAAGAAGAAAGTCATATACACCTAGGATGCCTCAGGGGTGTGTAAAACACAGCCTAATTTAAATTTTTGGGTGAACAGGAATGTTCACCCAAACCTTTAAATCAGAAGATGTTTTTTAAAGTCTAATAAATGTTAAAATTGATAGCTATCAATTATACTGTAATGTTGAATGGCTATAGTCAGTGGTTAAATATTGGGGGGGGTGCAATTTTATAGAGAAATCAGTATTGATATCATTGATACTGGCCTTCAGTCATAAAAATGATGCCATTAAACAATGTAGCATTTGGACCAATCAGACACACCATTTTTCATTAGATTTAACAAATCAATTATTCATTAGATTAACAAATAGTCACAGACCCCTCACCCAATAAACATACTGGGTGCTAGGATGTCTGCGAATGACCCCAGGCCCCTGGTTACCATGGCAACCACGACACCTCAGCCAGACCAGATACATTTTACAACCGAAAAGTAGGGCTGTGCGATTAATCGAAATCGTCATAAAATCGCGATTTGAGCTTGCGCGATTTCTAAATCGCTTTATAGCACGATTTTCCGTACCTCCGACCTACAGCAATCAATTGTTATGCTATCCAAACCAATCAAAATGCAGCGCGCCTAAATGAAGCACGAGAACAGAACAGACCAGGTGGGCATACAAACGTAACGGCAGGTCCACACACTCCGTCTGTGCTGCGTATTTTTTCCGCGCCCATGTTAACGGATCAGAGCATTCACACTGCACGCGATTGCGGTCCGGCAGTGCGCTCCAGGAGCGGTGCGTCTGTAGCAGCCCGCCCACAGCCGCGTCCGCACAGCTTTCAAAGTATACTCAACCACGGATGAGTGCGGACGGACGAGCTGGACACAGGTGCAAGTCTATTTCTGCTGTGCTACACGCGCTGAAGTAAAGTGACAGCGTATTATTCGCGGTAAAAATTAACATGGATTGACACGGAAATTTAGTAATTGCACCATAAATGCATATAATTAAAGTCTACCGTTTCACAGTCAGCAGTCAACACATGGCTTTTTGGCTAGATTTAAAACAAGGAAAAGTGCACTTTTAGATAAACAAGGCAATAATAGATGGCACTCGTGGTGGTAGTTAAACAAAGTTATATTTATTGAGTTTAAACGTGAATATGTCTATGAAAGATTGTATTACTGTACTGTGATAAAAGAGAATCACAATGCTGAAAAAGCATTTTCAGAAACAACGTTTGGATTTGAAATCAAAATAATGGATAAATGTTGTGTTTGTGGTAAACAGCCGCGGATCAGGAGCGGACTGCAAACGCGTCCTGTGCAAAAGCAAAATGAGTCCGTGCTGCTTCT
>NW_015552618.1:244504-249313 GCF_001515605.1 Sinocyclocheilus anshuiensis | reverse complement strand
CGCAAAAAATGCAAAAAATCGCGCGAATATGAACGTGGTTTAGCGCAGCTCGTCAGTGAACAACGGCTCTATGCTACTCATGCTGCTCCATGTGAAAGCACGCTAATTACAGAACCGACTTTACTAACAAGATGCGCATTAAATATCGCATGCGATTTATCGTGCAGCCCTACATCTAATATTTCATAAGAATATTGATATATATTTTGTTTTCCTATTCAATTGTTTTGTCTCCCAAAATGTGTAATAAACATGCTTTTAGGTGTCCTCTTCAGTGGACAAGTATGAAATGATGTTCTGTTTCATAAGAGGAAGTCATATTTTGATTTGAAACCCCATTAACATTTTCCTGAGATCAAATCTAGTTCAACATCTGAGGCAACGCCACAAAGAGCTCTATGACCAATGCATGGCAAAAAAAAAATACAATTCTGCCATATGTCTATTCTAGAGACATTTTGTTACAGCTTTACTTAGTGATTATTTTGCCTTATGTCTGTTCTAGAGACATGTTACAGCTTTTTGATAAAGCTCTAATTGGTTTTCTTTTGGAAATATGTTTCAAATTCACACTGAATGCATTAAAGACTATAAAGCATGTCTGTGTGTGTCAAAACCATGATTAAAATCGAAATCGCAATATTGATCAAAGAAATCGCGATAGGATAGGTTTAGGAAAGAAAGATAGATAGGAAAGAAAACGCACAGCCCTACCGAAAAGTATGTAGAGAGAATCTTCCCCCCTACTCAATTCTCTCTAAAACAGACACATACTGCTATATGAAACGACTTCTTTCATTAATTCATAGACAAATTTTTCTATGACCTTGCTATCATGCATATCCCCAGGTCATTGTGTACAATTACTATCTTCTTGTATATGGTCTTTTGTATTGTATACTGTTTTATGCATGCTTATGATAGAACGACTCGTTCATGTAATCTTACCTATACCATGTTTAGTATCTATGAATTCGTCTTCTGATGATCTAAACGAGAGTGTATATTATATGTTGGCAACATTTTTCCTGTGGCTTAGAGGTGATTGTTTAGAAGAAAACTTGTGTTTCACTTTAATTTTAAAGTGAAAAAAAAAAAAAGTCTGGGGTTATATAGCAAGCCAGAAGTCTTAAGCTTGACAAAAACCAAAGAGTAAATAAAGGAATTACGAAATTAAGTGTGAATAACTAAAATAAAATAAAACACAAACAACATATTAACTGTGGCTAACCCTAACCATTTGTTTAGAAGGAAAACTTGTATAGGCTATAATTTTTAAAAGTAAAAAATGCTAATCTAATGTTAAAAACAGGTAGAATGTTTTCATCAATTAAGAAATGATGGCGATTTATTAAAAACATTACTTTGATTAATTCTTTTAACATACATTTAAATCTATCTTTGCGGTCTATGGTGTTAGGGATGTGTTAGGGGGCAGTTAGTGGGTGTGGTTTGAGTGGGACCGGACGTAAACATTCTGAGTTTTGACAGCAGCGTGTGAGGATGTATGAGCTTTTTAAAATTGTAGCTAATGTTAGAGTACAACATAGATTTTGACAAGTATCTTATGCTGGTGTTTTAACGACCTTGCCTGATGAATTTTCTTTTAGATCACACGGTTCTTTTTCTTTTGTTTAACTTTTCTACCGTTGTGACAAAACGCTAGTTTTTCCAAATTGTAATGATAGACTACAACATAGATTTTGACCCGTATCTTATTGCTTAACGGTCTGAAAATGTTATTTTAGATCACGGTAAGATAAGTCAACATATTTATTTTATTTTCTAACTGGTAACAAACTCTAACATTAAAAATTGTAACATAGAAAAACTGCCGTATTGTTTAACGAACGTATCTGGAAGGATACTTTTTGTTTTAGCTATATTTTTTAGATATTTTAGATGTTCAGCATTTTTCTTTGTCAAACTCTAACTAGTTTTTAAATTGTTTTAACAACACTTAAATACTTGTCTCGACCCGTTTTTACTCTTTTCTGGAAAAAAACAGTCATTACATTGTTTCTATACTGCTATAGGAAATTACTTCTTTCATTAATTCATAGACAACTTTTCCTATGACCTTTCTATCATGCATATCCTCAGGTCATTGTGTACGATTACTATCTTCTTGTATATGGTCTTTTGTATTTTATACTGTTTTATGCATGCTTATGATAGAACGACTCGTTCATGTAATCTATACCATGTTTAGTATCTATGAATTCGTCTTCTGATGATCTAAACGAGAGTGTATATTATATGTTGGTACATATAGTAACAACAACATATTAGTGTTCTAAGAATCTTTAGTAGTTTTGCATCAACACCCAGTCGAATTTCATATGCAGATTACCATGTTCATAGACAAAGAGTCGTACACTTTTCCTCCGAAAGTACAAGTCACCATTGGCTCTTTGACTCCCCGGAGGTGTGATCTCTATACCAGATAAAGCTCTTACATCAGTGACCTGCCTCAGTCAGTCTGCGGTTCTGTTAGATACGGAGAAGATGAGGATGTGAGCTAGAAGTCTTCTGTACCTTAAGTCTGCGCCAGGCCTCGGGCCTTGACTTTCCATTCACCAAAGATCCTAGGATCTCAGCTGATGTCTCTCTTAGCTCTTTTTCACTTTCCACTGGGAAGAAACTCCCAATCACCATCGAGTCAGAACATCTTTGGAGTTCATCACTCTTCAAACCCGGAAGAAGGTGATCGCGACTCCTACACCACCGAACCTCCAAACCATCAAGACTTTCATCCGAGACTGCATCCGTACGCTCGTTCCAGGCCAAGGCAATGCAAGTATCGTACATTTAACTAAACGAAACAGAGGTTTAGTATAAGCTGTAGACCCCGTTCTAAAACGGCCCTGATGGTTTCACTCAGGTGGTTAACCGACTCTTTTCATAGCTTCATTCTCTGTTTTTTCCTGATGGATTCATCCATCAAGCCTCATTTGCCCTTTCCCATGTATGAGTGGTTGTTTGTTTGTTTGTTTGTTAGACTAGTTTGTGTTAGTGTTTAGTTAATAAAACTCTTGTTACCCTGTAAAACACAAATTACATGAGTTTCTGATTCTGCCTTGCAAATGGAATGTACAAACAACATAAAGACAGTATATTTTTAATATTTGTTTAATGGCATCTTTTTTTATGACTGAAGGCCAGTATCACTGATACCAATACAACTGATGTCTCTATAAAATTGTTTTTCCCCCCTATTATTTAACCATTGATTATAGCCATTCAGCATTACAGTATAATTGAGAGCTATCAATTTTAACATTTATTAGGCTTAAAAAAAACTTCTAATTTAAGTGAACTTAAAACAATCTTCGCATAAAAATATAAAAAAATATACAGAAATTTAATTTATCAAACACTAAATTCTAAATTAAATAGATGAATCCTTAAAGCTATAAAAGTTCTTTATTTCCTCTTTTTTTTATTTTTCCTTTGATTAACAGACATCACAGAAGCTGGTTATTAGGTTGTTTTGGCTGCTATTTCTTTAACACCATCAGACTGTCCATCACTCATGGGATTTAGTGTTTCTAATACCTACCTTCCATAAATCGCCTTTTTTTTGTCTTATAGTTTATTTTATTTTAGTTTAAGTTTATTTATGAAACTCATAACCGCTAAATCAGTGAGTGAAAGGCGTTGCCTAGAAATGTACAAAGTTAAAACATAAGCGGCAAGAAAAAATAATAAATAATTTTTAACAGCATTGGATTGTAAATTACATAATTTTAGTAAAAGTCATTGACTGGGAGACTTGAATGTTTTATTTTAAATCTGTTATGTACATTTGAAAAACAGCCACGGGTAAAATTTACCCCCTGACGGTTCTAGTGTTAAGAGCTGCCGCTGCAGAACATGACGCAGATCTGACACGGATCATATTTTTTCTCAACTCTTTTTACCTTTTCTGACACACTTCAGGTCTTAAAGTCTCTACTAATAAGCTGACGAGTTAAATCGGGTGTGCTAGATGAGTGAGACAGTACTGGGCTGCTCCAGAACAGTTTTGAAAACGATTTCAGAGACATGCTCTTAAATCTGACTCATATATCAAATATATTACATGCATGCACAGTTTTAAGGCAGCTTTAATCACCTTGTTGGTAACTTCATGACTTAACTGATCACGACATTGCATGCACGTAGTTTATTTCGCGCTTTGATATGAAAAGATACAGGCTACAGTGTGCGCTGGCGCCTTTGTGTGTGCAATTGAAGAGCACACGCTGCGAGCACAGTACCGTTTTCCGCGCTCATTTGACTCGCGCCTGGAGCTGAGGAGAAGGGGAGTGCGTGTCTGAAATGACCGTTTGATATGCTCGTAAAGACCACGGGCCCCCTCCTTGCTCGGGCCCTGGGGCTTCAGCCCCGCCTAGCCCTATGGTTAAAACGGCCCTGTATATATATATAAACGAGACGAAAATGTTAGGGAGGGACGATTTGGGAAGAGATTCGGGAAGAACAAATCTGCTGCATAATTACGAGGTTAGATGTGTACATATGAACCGGCGGGACATAAGCTAACATCCACTTGCTGTGTCTCACAGCACACGAGTACACTTTCGCGTCGCATGAACGGAGAATTACACACAAAATTATGTTGAATTGTCTGTTTTGACGAGTATTCACGTAAACACACTCGGTTATGTCTTATGTGAACCTAAACAGTTGGGAGAATATTGGACGTGTATCAGTACATTGCATCCATGTATCTGGTTTTAAAGGGACAGCAGCCTAATTTAGTTGCTATTGTCCGAGTCATTGATGTTAATCAAGCAACAACAGAAA
>NW_015552618.1:239637-244361 GCF_001515605.1 Sinocyclocheilus anshuiensis | reverse complement strand
GACTAAATTTACTGTAGATTTAGTCGACTAAAATCTTATGATATTTAGTCGACTAAAACTAGACTAAAACTAAAAGAAATTCAGATGACTATAATATGACTAAAACTAAATGGCATTTTAGTCAAAAGACTATGACTAAAACTAAATCAAAATTTGCTGTCAAAATTAACACTGTTACAAACCCACTGCAAATATTTTATTTGAAGTGTAATATATTAAATGCAATTGACAAATCATCAAATAGCATTAAATATGAAGTGTCTGAAGAATGTGTTCTTTTATCGTTTTTTTTTCTTGAAGGGTTTGTCTAAACAAGCCAATAAGAGACTATTAACTACTACTCTGTAAAAAAAAAAAAAAAGATACAACAATATGATTTTGACTGATAATAGCATTATTTGTGTTTTCATGATTTCTAACGATATTGCTATATATCCAATAAATTATGTGAATTCTTTTGAATACAATAATCGTGTAGTGAAAATCTGATATTGTGACAAACCTAACATTGCCCTAGTAACCACCTAGAAACTATTTTGATCCCCATAGCAATTGCCTGACAACCACCTAGAAACCATCTAGAACACACTGATAACAACCTAGAAACCACCTTACAGAACAACAACAGCTAATTATCCCTAAGTCACTATCATCACTAGTCAATCATCAATCACTAGTAATCATCTAGCAAACATCCAGAGCATCCTAGGAGTTGGCAAGGAACTAGCTAGAACACACTAGCAACCACCCAGAACACCCTAGTAATTGCTTAGCAACTACCTAGAAAAGCCTAGCAATCATCTGTAAGTGCCATATCAATGTGACATCTATTAGTTGTCAGTGCAACTAGCAGTTTCACTGAGTGATTTGTGTTGTCAGGGGAAATCAATGCTACTTTGGAGTTTTCTTGGCTTCCTGTTTCATTTCCTGTGACGACTGCCTCTTCAGGCATGACTGAAAGCCAGTGAAACCTGTTGAAGAGAACGTCACATCTATCGGATCTCTAGACATGATGCCAACACTATAGAAATGTTTGCCCTGTAACAGCGCATTTTATTACTTGAGGTAATGGCACCATTGCCCAGACAAAAAGAGCTGGTGTCTTCTCTTTGGTCTATTTCTGTGCAGCTGCCCAGATGTGTAGAAATTATACCCACAATCCCCTGCTGCCTTTCTTATTGCCTTGCTTATTTGTGGGTGTGACAGCAATAACTGCTGAAAAATTGGCTTGTACTAGTTTAAAAGTGCAGTTATGAGGGTTCCAAAATAACATTTTGTAGGTGTAAGATAAAAAAAAGACTTACCCCAGTGTCTCATATTCTCCGTGGTAACTTGTTTTTTTTGGGTGTAAGACCAATCTCTTTCTCACCCACCCACACTCGGTGAAATAGCACACGGTGGGCTTTAATAAATAAAAGGATAAAGCTGTGCAGATGATTAAATGGTGGTTTCAGTCGCACTAATACGAGGTGTTTGAGTAATGGCGTCCCGTCGTGAGCAGGTGGGAGCGGGTTGATGCAGAGCCAGCGCCTGGACACAGACCTTACGCGTGTGTTCATCCAAACCCAGCTGCTGGGAAACATTTATTACCGGCCTGTTGTTCCTGGACCTCTGCACCTGCTGTGAACAATGCCCCGTTCTCTCTCTTTTTCTCTGGCGACAAAATGAGAACAACAACTTCATTTCATGTTTATTTCACCTGATGCGGTGTTAATACATGAGTGCCAGATCAGTGGTGTCATCTTTTGTGGATGTTATTAATGAGAGCAGTTCTTTTTGTAGATTATCTGTGTTAAAATGATCTTTGTTAAATCTGGAAGTCACCAGTTCTGGTAGAGGTCTGCAGAGACATTATATTGACGGTGGAAGCCAGACAGTAAACAAGACCTTGTCACCGACCTGACCCAACCCAATTTTAAAATGGAGCACATTGTTCAATATAGTTGCTCAGTATTTATACACTGCTGTTAAAAAGTTTGGGATCAGTAAGTTTTTTTTAAATTTTTTTTTTATATAAAGTCTGTTATGCTCAAGGTTGCATTTATTTGATCAAAAAAAAAAAAAATGTTGTTGTATTTTAAAATAATGCAGAATAATGCTGAATTTTTATCATCCATTACTCCAGTCTTCATGCCACATGATCCTTCAGAAAGCATTTTATTTTATTTTTTTTTTTTTGTAACGTGATAGTTTTTCAGGAGTCTTTGATGAATAAAAATGAATGAATGAACGAACGAACGAACGAACATATTTTCTAATATAAGTCTAATATAAGTCTTTACTATCACTTTTTTATAAATTTAACACATCCTTGCTGAATAAAAGTATTAATTTCTTTCAAAAAAGGAAGGGAAAAAAAAAGAAAACACCTTTAGTGTATATTCTTACAAAAAAAATCTATTCAAAATCTGTTCTTTTTAACTTTTTATGCAAAAAAAAAAAAAAACCTGAATAGAAATATATCACAATAAAATTCCAGTTTGCAAAAGTTATAAATAAACATACCTTCTGGCATTAAAACGTTATGCTCAGTAGAAAGGACAAATGAAAACAATGCTCAGTAAAAGATATTTTGTGTAATATAGAACCTAATATAGTAACAATATTCTCAGTTTGAAAAAGACAGGTAGATGCCCATTCTCCTCATGTATGTGGCCATTATTATTAGACAGTAAGGGAACTGGTTGGTTTGTTCTGATCCTGTGAAGCAGCTTGATATTTCTGCTGTTATACGGCTCAGTTATTCTGATCTAATGCCTAGTGACCTCTCAAGATTGCCGTTACATCACTTCTATTGCCCTTTTTATGTCTTTTATGTCTTTATAACGTTTTCTGGATCCCTTTGCTAATGGAAAAACTAATATATTAGGGAAATGATCAGATCTAAAAATTAATGCAACTTCCAATATGTTAATTTTAAGTCCTTATCAAGTAAACACGAACACTGTCAGGTAAATTTTCTCATGAGATTAAACACGATACAGAACATGTGTGAAGGCAACAAAGAAAATCCAAGGAAAATATCCCTTGTGAAAATAATTTCCTTAGATTTTTATGTATTTATTTATTTGCTTTGTCAAATTATGCAAGAAAAAAAAAAGTTAAAAATGTAATTTCTATATAGTTGTATGGTAACACTTTAGAATAGGGAACACATATTCACTGTTGATGAAGATTTTCCCCTCAATAAACTCAATAAACTAATTTGCTGCTTATTAATAGTTAGTAAGGTAGTTAAGATTAAGTATGGAGTAGGATTAGGGGATCTAAAATATGGGCATGCAGAATAAGGCATTAATATGTGCTTAATAATACTAATAAACAATACTAATAAGTACTAATAAACAGCCAATATGCTTGGAATATGCATGCTAATTAACAGCTATTTAATAGTGAGAATTTTTCCTTAAAATAAAGTGTTACCAATTTTATTAAACTAAATGCAAATTGAGATATGATTGAAATAAGTTGTTGGTTTAAAAAGTGGAAAATGATTTATATATATATATATATATATATATATATATATATATATATATATACATACACACATACACACACAGGGTCAAAACTCTATAATTGAAGAAAAACTCCCATGTACAACATCAGGTTTATTAATTGCCATTTCTAACTCTGTGGTGTGCTTTTTCTTTTAATAATCTGAACATTATTTATAATGTGTTAGACTTAATTACATGTACATATGTTAATGGAGCGTAAAGAAGAGCTCTCCTTGGCACACATACATCTTGTCACAAAACTCGTCTGAGTGTGGAAGTAAAAAATAGCCACATGGGGGAGCGTCTTGTGTGATAAATGGATTTCTGTGCTTGTAGATTTTCATGCAATCAATTACTTTATCAAGAGACTTTCTTTTCTGGGCCTGAACATCTGCTGCATTCTCATTCTCTTGCTGTGGCAAGTAATAAGAGGAAATGTAACTTTAAATGTGACTGATATCAAACTTTTGGCCCCAAACTCTGTGAAACCTTAAAACTTTTCAGAATTCTGATTTCAGCTGACTTCAAGTTAACAGCTATTGTGCTGGATGCAGGCAAACAAACATTTTGTTGGCGAGTGCAGATCTATATCAGATTGATTTAGAGGTATCTTGTCTGGCCTGGTGTAAACATTAGCTTTTGTATTTGCTTGTCTCTTTACAGGGGTACCTGCCAGCCAATGCAGAGCGGAGAGAAAGCACATTGCAGAGAAAGCGGCAGGAATATTTTGGCTTTATTGAGCAGTACTACGACTCCCGTAATGATGAACACCATCAGGACACATACAGACAGGTAACTACATTTAATTCTAGATACTCTTCCTATGATTCAGATACAAACTGGTGTTCTGTTACTCCTTATATAAGCATTATTAGTCCAAATTATAATATTTTTTATGTTAGAACTGTAAGATGTGTTAGATGAGATGCTATCTAAAATAAAATGAACTTCGCAGGAAAAGTACTTAGTTTTAAGCACAGTAAATGTTGCACCTAGAGCTGCACGATTCTGGATAAACTGAGATGCTGTTCAAGAAACATTTTATTATTATTATTATTATTATTATTATTATTATTAGGGATGCACCGATACTGGTAACGGTATCGGGCCCGATACTGAGCTCCTGTACTCGTACGTGTTAAAATGTCCTGATACCAAACGCCGATACCACACAGCATGTGATAAGCGCCATATTCAGACAAAGAAACACCGACAACAGACAGC
>NW_015552618.1:238833-239574 GCF_001515605.1 Sinocyclocheilus anshuiensis | reverse complement strand
TGCGTGTTTTGCTTGCTTGAGTGTTTCTGCATTATATGAGTGGCTTTGGAATATAAATTGCAGCACGTTTCAGATGAAAAAACGCGACTTCTATTTCTGATTACAGTACTAAGCCGCTGCAATGGAGCAGCTCTTAATGATATTAAATTAAAGATGATGTACCATAGAGCAAAAAAATAAACAGTGAAAGTAACAAAAACGTATAAAATACATTTGAATGGGCATTGTTTGCTACTGGCGACCTGGATGAAACGCTTTAAAGCTTAAGTCAATGGAAAACCATTGAAACTTTTATCGGCCATATCTCCGTAATGGCGCGGTGAATCCGCACCAAATTCGGGGGATCTCGTCAGTTCAAGGAACCCTCTCGAACGCGAATCGAGTGCAGAGCCAAATGACCTCCAGCTCCCCCTCTCTGGATGTCCAGCTCCACCTCTGTGTGAACTAATGGGTGGAGTTATGTTTAGCTATAGGGTAAGGGGTAGGGTTAGGGAGTGGTTGGGTGTCTAGCTCCACCCATTACATCCAGCGAGGGGGAGCTAGAGCTCCAGCTCCACCCATTTGGCTCTGCAGCGAGCACCCTCTCTTGACCATATTACAGCTTAAAATCTTATCTTTTGACTGGTACTGTACTATAATATACACAAAGAATATCGGCCGATATATCGGTATTGGCCTTTTTTTTACTCCCTAATATCGGTATCGGCCCCAAAAAACCCATATCGGTCGGGCTCTAATTCT
>NW_015552618.1:237831-238642 GCF_001515605.1 Sinocyclocheilus anshuiensis | reverse complement strand
GGGATTATATAAATTAATACTTTTATTTCGCAAGGATCCTTTAAATTTATCAAAAGTGATGGTAAAGACATACAAAAGATTTCTATTTCAGATAAATGTTGCTTTGAAATCACAGGAAGAAATTACATTTTAAAATATATTAAAATACAAAGTTGTTTTAAATAGTACAAATATTTCCAAATTTTACTGTTTTTGCTGTACTTTGGATCAAATAAATGCAGGCTTGGTGAGCAGAAGAGACTTCTTTAAAAAAACATTAAAAATCTTACGGTTCAAAAACTTTTGACTGGTAGTGTACATGTATTTCAAATATAATATATTTAATACACCGATTTAATATTAAAATTATGAAAAAGTAGTTTGAATCAATGATTCAACGACTCACTCATAAACCTACTGGATGAATCAGCGTTTTTGAACGATTCTCTTGAATAAATGATTCATTCAATTATACATTTTTTAAGTAACTTTTCGCCACCTAGTGGCGAAACAATGCAATCGACAAACGTTATGTGGCAGTTACTTTCAAACGCGGATTTGCTCTATTTTGGTCGCGCTACCATAGGCATCAATTGTTTATATCTGAATTATAAACTTTCATCCCAGTATTTCTGTGATAATATGAATGACTGTACGACAGAAATAATACTGTGTAGTTGAAAAGACTGTTTGTGAAGCTGTTTCTTAACCAAACATGCTGACTGCTCTCTGTGTGTCAGCGGCAGTGCGAACGCAGATTTGAATGATCCGGTAAGACTTTGTCAAAGGTTTAATAGACACGGGAGAATCGTTGTCATTTAGAAATGAGATC
>NW_015552618.1:227038-237644 GCF_001515605.1 Sinocyclocheilus anshuiensis | reverse complement strand
AGTATCGGTATCGGGCGAGTACTGGAAAAAGTGGTATCGGTGCATCCCTAATTATTATCAATATTTAAAACACGAGTAAATTTTTTCAGGATTCTTTGATGAATAATAGAAAGATCAGCATTCATCTGAAATAAAAAGCTTTTGTAACATTATACACTCTACCATTGAAAAGCTTGGAGTCAGTTTTTTTTTTTTGAGGAGGGAGGGGGGGTTATATAAATTAATACTTTTATTTAGAAAGGATCCTCCGGTAAGACTTTGTCAAAGGTTTAATAGACACGGGAGAATCGTTGTCATTTAGAAATGAGATCGTGTGGTTGTCTGAATCAAGATCGCGAACTTTTAATGATTAATTGTGCAGCTCTAGTTGCACCCCCTTTAAATGTTGTCCCACCGCAGAACTCTCAACCCTCTCGAGTGTGTCCAACAAATTAAAATCATGCAGCATCATAATTTTGACATGTTAAATTGTTTTTCAATTGAAGTAGCAATATGTTTGAAGAAGGAATACTTTAATTTAAACAATGTTTAAATGTAATTTTTAGCTGTGTCCCACATTTTGCATGCAGCCCTGTTTTTGCATGATTTCTGTGCATTGGTGTAATGTTCCTTAAATTTGTAACGCTTGCATATTTTGGTAAACAGACAAATATACAACCTTTTTCCATTTTTCTTATTTTTTTTTTCTTAATACATTGTGGTTGCATTTGTCAAGTTCAGCCATTCAAAAATGGGAGAAACATAAATAAATAAAAACCGGCTACAGACAGACTTGCAGACTTTGGTCCAAAATAGCTAGTTGCTGTTGTTTAATTTATTTTTTTTTTTAATTTTTTTTTTATAATAATAATTCAGACAATGATACAAACTGGTAACATGGTTGAAATTGCAAATCTCATAAAAAAATGTATATAAAAAAGTTCTTTATAAAATAAAACTGCTGCTTTTTGCTGACTATTTGTTGGAGGGGACAAAATGACACTTCTTTTCTAGGGTTTTTATCCATATTTTGTGCCTTAGTCGTAGAAAAAGGCTTCCTACTGTGTTAGAGAATACCGCTAACTGAACCTTATGCAGGATGGCAGCAATAATTAGCTGAACCAAATACTCTTGAGATGATTCAGATCTTCCTGTGATTTCCTTTTAACTTCCTGACTTCCCGTACAGCTCTGCACAGACAGAGCTAATTCTGCTGTTAATAGAAGATTTTTTAAGTTCGAAGCCAGCAGTTCAGTTTTGCCAGGGGTTGAATGTAATGTAGTCAGGGTTTTTGGTTGTTTTTATGTACTGATTGAGGTTTTGGCAGCAGCAGTATGTTAGCTTTGCCAAAACACTGTTATGTTAGGCGCTCATAGTGTTTAGAAATGCCATCAACAGATAGTCTTTAATATCTAGATGCAGAAGAGGAAAAGAGGACAAGGAATGTTTAAATCTCCAGTGTATTGGCAGGAGGATGTGAAGATCAAGCTGTTGCTGTCACTCTGATCTGATTAATGTTTGCCTGATTTAAGACTGATCACTGGCGTTGTGAGATTCACACATTTGTTTCACCTCTTTCAAACTATGTATGCGTGATTCTCACAAAGTCTGTTAAGAACGTTTCAATCCAAAATGGTTGTGAATAAATAAAAATAAATACATTTTTATTATTAAAAATAAATAAGAAGTTATTTTGCATTTTACAATCATTCTTAGAAATGTAGACGTTTTCATGATAGTACAGCTTCATTCGGTACATTTAGTACAGAATTAAATTTGACATAAACTGGAAAAACATTTTAATATACGTTTACTGTGATTGTTGTTATTATTTTCTAATTCATTTAATTGAATTTAATTGAAAGTAAAATGATACACAATATTTAGTGTTTGTTCTAATGCCTTAAATTTATGATTAAAACAAATCCAGTTATTTCTTACAGTAATAAAACACGGAGAATCTTATGCGAGAATCTAATCATTGTTGGGAGGTTGGAAATTGCTACATTTTCATTAAAATAGCTAACGCAATCATATAAAAAAATACATTGATATATAACCTAATATAACATATTTATAAAACTCTAGGAAGATTTAAATATAAAATTTAAGGTACAGTATGTACGTTTTCACCACTAGAGGGTGCATATTCAAAACAAACAAAGAAACAAAGGCATAGTTTGATGACGCCGTGACTGAGTGTGGAATCATGGGAGTTGTCGTCTTCATCCCCACAGCCGACGCAATCCGACGGGATTTATTAACATCGTAGTATGAAGCAGAGTGAGGCGGAAAGCCAACGAAACGAGGCTGCTCAAGCAATTGCTAATGAGACGAGAGTGACACACGGCTCGAAAGCAGCGGAGCTTTTATTATGACACACTTTAGCTCTTCCGCTCCTTCCGGTAGTGCGTATGTGGGGTAAAGCAGTGCTATTTTATCATACTAGATACGTTTGAAAGTTCTATTATAATGCTACTCTGTGCGGTCGTCACCTGTCTAATAAAACGCACAACATATTAAAGTGTCTTTGGTGTTTCCATGTTTTCTACAAAACCGGAAATCGAGGGGTTATGACGTCATTGGCAGGTGACACAATGACACTATAGACCCGTGTCACTAGATAAAATTGCTTATTTCTCTGGATTTAAACATTTGTCGCAACATTTGGGATAATGTAAGTACACAAGTCAGCAAAAATATATAACACTGTTCTAGTGGTTTTTGGATATTTTAATAAAAAAATCGTATATATTGCACCTTTAATATAATCTAAAATTAAATGTGAAAATATTATATCATTATTAGTGATGAAACGATTAGTCAGCATTATCGCCAACATCGACAATAAAAAAAAAATATATATATATATTATTTTTATTTATATATTAATATATATTAATATTTATTTTGTCGAGTAGTCATTTAATCTAAGATGACCTAATGTTAGAACTTGAAATAATACGATTTGACGAGTGTGGCGCTGTAGCGCAAGACTGTAATTCAGCGCTCCTGGATGCAATTCAAGAGAAGAAGACACAGTGCTTTAGAACAAACACAGCCAAACCTCAAGCTGCTGAGCGGCGTTTGGATGAATATGCAAATAGATGCTGCACGCTTTCATCTCAATAATTAAATAAACACAACAAAAACTGACAGCAGTGAGAAAGCAGCAGTTAAGAACACATCTGATTACAACGATGTAGATGTTTGCACAAGCTCTGCAGTTCGGTATTCTAATAAAGTCCTGTCACGTCACGCTTATTTATATAGTACTTTATGCAATAGATAGCCTTAAATCAAGCAGCTTTACAGTATTAAGCATGCAAAACCAGAGTCCGTGTCGCTTTTAGTTAGAATTACAACTTGATTTTCTGTTATAAAGCAACTCTCCAAGTGTGGACCTAGCTAATGATAAAAAAATTTTATCAGTGGGAATGAGATCATGTTGTGAATAAAATAGCTTATCCAAAAATAAAACGTCTTATCACTTACCTTTATTTTGTTTCTTATCCATATGACTTACAAAAGGAGATGTTAGGCAGAACGATGTGCCATTCAGTTACTTTTTTCATATAGCTAATTAAATGGTGAATGAGAGTTTCTCTGTCTGTCATTTTGTGTATAAATTAATTGTATAATAATTGTAATTACATATTATGATTTTCAGAAACTGAAGTGGTTTGCTTTATTTGTTTGCTTTATTAGAGTATGTATAACTCAATATTTTAACTAATTGCAAAAGCTGAGTAATCAAAGTCTACTGGTTAATCAGTGAAATAATCGACGATTAGTTGATTAATCAATATAATAATCGTTAGTTTAATCGATTATCAAAATAATTGTTTGTTGCAGCCCTAAGTTTTATATTAAAATTGATTACAAATGAAGAGCTTCATATGATTAATCACTCTTGCAGAATAAATAATGTTCATGAATGGTGGATTTTAAAGCTTCTCCTAGTAGTGAAAATGTATATGTGTATTTGTGTGTGTTTGTCTTCTCTCAGTTCCATAACTCTTCATGTTCATGACATCCACATTTTGTATATATATATGTATGTGTGTGTGTGTTTTCTGAACCATCAGATTCACATAGATATTCCCCGGATGAGTCCAGAAAGTTTAGTTCTGCAGCCCAAGGTAACTGAGGTAAGGACAGATGGACCGCCCAAAATCACGTCACATGCTACTGTCCACCAGCCACTCAAAAGCATGTCACTCGATCATCATCCATCTATCTGTCTGTCTGTCAAACTCTCTGTCTGGTCAGCTAGCTGAGTCTCGAGCCCAAAATATTTTGTCGGAAAGCGTGTGTTAAGGTACACAGGAAATAGAATACCAGAACAGGAAGTAGAATTCAGTGAGTTTCTTCTCAGGCGCAGCCTCAAACGGCCAGGCTTGTTTCTCGCTGAGCTTTCTCGCTAGTCCGTTCTGTCCTAACCTGCTTGTGCTCCTCTTTTTGTGTCTCTTCCCCGCAGATTCACATTGACATACCGAGAACTAATCCTCTTATACCTCTCTTTCAACAAGCTTCTGTGCAAGAGGTGAGACGGTTGCACCACCCATTTTACTCCGCTTGACTCGTTCATCCTTACAAACTCACACCCAGTGACTTTCCCAGCCACTAGAAAGCACCTTAAAGAAACAGTTAATCTCAGAATGAACATGCTTATGTCTTTTCAAACCCATAAGATTGTATTTCCGCCATGTAACACAAGAGGAGGAATTCTGACTATGGTGGTCAGTGTTTTCCATGCTTTCAAAATGACTGGTGATTAAAGCTTTAAGGATTCATAAAGGATCCAACTTCACCATAGAAATGTCATAAAAGTAATCTATACATACCATTGATGTGTGTGAAAGACTAGACCAAAATCTAGTCTAACCTAAAAAAGTTGGGGATTTTTAAACCAATATTATTATTTATATTGTAAACTACTTTAATAAATGTAAAATATTGTTTCACATAAATTAAATGCAAAAAAAGTCAAATGTATTTTCATGATAATAAAGGACAATTTCTCATAATTCTGCAAAAATAAAACACAGATATTATATTATATTATATTAACGTCATTTTGTATTTGTCATACTGCCTTAAATGTATGCTAATAAAATAAAATAATGTCCGCTCTGTTCCTCATATGAATGTATTGTATGACTTCAGAACACTTTGAATGTTGGGCACAATCATATAGACCCCTTTAGATCCTTCTTGAATCTTAGAAAATGTCAGTTCCAATTTATTATGATTGCATGGACAAAAGCAACCAATGCAGTTCTTTAAAATATTTTCTTCTGTATTGTTTGGAAGAAAATGCGTCATGCAATTTTGAAATAACATCAGATGAATAAATAATGACCTTTTTTTTTTAAGCACTAATCCATTAAACTGAGTTAATTCACATTGAGTCGGCTGGCTTTGAAATACTATTGCTGCATTTATATCACATGAGAGCATGCAAAAAATGTCTTGTAATGACGTCTCTGCCATTGGGGCATGCACTAACAAAAAAAAATAAATCCGTTCCAGACTGCCTTAAGGTCTACTTTTTTTATTTTTTATTTTTTTGGAGATGCTGGCTGAGTGTTTTTGTTGGCGTACATAACCAGACCCTTGATTTGCATATTCATATCATTAAATTTAGTGTTATGGGCTTGCTGGACATGGTATGTCGATGCATTGTGGCCCTGAGCAAAATTCCTCCTCCTCCTTTTCCCTCGCTGCCTTTGAAAAAATTACTCTGCATTTAAAAGGACTATCAAAAAGCATGCAGTGTTAAGTAAAAGTAGGCCTCCACTGTGGATGTCTCCTAACCAAATAAATGGATAATGTATTCGCTTCAGGCGCTTCAATACACTCCAGCTCGCTCATTGATTTCTGCTGCCTGGTTTAGTGTCTAATTTCCGCTATGTAATGGGCTTCTGGAGGAGAGCGAGATCTTGCCATGCCTACCTCAAGGAGATGGGAGGGTACGAGGGAGAAAAGAGGCAGGAGATGTCAGCTATGTGGAGAAACTCACATTACCAGTCTAAAGTCTTTGATAAATGGAGCTTTGATCATAGAAAAGAACGCAGATGAGAAAGACGCACCATTTGATCGACAGGATCCGGAAAAAAACTAGCGTGAGCTGCCTTGTACACATTTATTGTTTAGGGCTCAACGTGCGAGATGAGTTTATTTGGGGATGACAGATACATTACGCCCTGAAAGGAGCGCGGGAGATGTCAGTTGCATGAGGCAGAGAGAAGAGAAGAGAAAGAGTCTTCCATTTTCCCTCTTGATTTAAGTCAAACTTCATGCTTCTTTCCATTGAGCTGACAGCAAGGTGAGACAAAAAATCAAAACAAAACAACAACAAAAAGTCACCGTCACTTTAAATTAAGGTGTTGTTTCCAAAGAAAGGAACGCAAAAGTCCCACAAAAGTTCTTGGTTTTGACTGTCAAGAGATTCAACTTAAAAACAACATCTGTAGTTAAAGAACTGAAGTTACTCCAAACTCAGACACAATACTACATATATATTCATAAATGGATTTAAAGAATGGATTTGATTTTGCCAAGTAGGACATGTTCCTGGATCACATAATTTAGTCAAATTACTGATGTTGAACTTTTTTTTTTTAATTTGTCAACAGACAAGACAGAATGTGCATCGTGACAATAGTAAAACAATTTAAATTGAAACATGATGTTGACAAAAATGACAGTACAGAATAACACATACATTAAGACTGCACAATGTTTTTGAAGAAAATCTGAGGGAAAAAAAATGCTAGTGTATGTCATGTTGTTTATGTGCTCTTTCCATAACAAAATATTGTTCTTTCTGGAGCAAAGGACGATTTTCACATGTTTTTGTTATTTTATAATGCTTTCTAAATATATAATAGATAAAACGTTTGAATATGAGGTTTAATGTTGTACTTTATCAACTAAAATATATACTTTTTTATCAAATAAATAAGACATTTAAGTTACAGTACATTTGACTTGGATGACATGGCAAAATATTGATTAAATTAAGCATATCTATTTAGTATCTACCCTAACTACTGACCCTAAAACTGTTGATTAGACTATTGAATGCCTAACCTAATTTCTAAAGCCCTCAAATGCACATGGGAAGCTCCTACTTTCACATCAAAACTGAAATATTCCTTGGGCTTAAGCTTATCCCTAGGTCTAAACTAAACCAAAGTCCCTTTAAGGCAAGTCATGTTACTCGGCGGCCATCTTTGAAATGCCTCTCAGGCATGCAAGTGCAGCTCCTATCTCTTTGAATGATGAAACATCAAATTCTCCAAAACTGTTCACCAAGCTTACGATTAAATTTCATATTTGAAATCACCAATGAAATCTGACAACAACTGTATCATAAATGTTATGATACAACAACAAAAAAAAGTTAATTTTTCAGGCTAGATTAGCCAGTGCACATGCACAGTCCTAGGCCCTGTTTACACTAGTGCGTTTTCGTTTTAAAATGGCATTTTAAAATGAAAACGATCCATGTCTACACTGGAGTTTTCACTGCGTTTCAGAAACGATCTCCGTCTACACTACACAACCAAAAACGCATGTCACATGACCATTCATGCAGGTACAACCATAGGTATGTATAGGTAGATACCCTATTATTTAGATGGCGGATGCATCTATGTGCTTGGAGCGGTCAAATGGGGAATCTACCTATACACATCTATGGGTACAACAATGACCATGATGTTATTGTTTACACGGTCGTCAAGGATACGCAGAGCGAATGTGGGCAGCCACCGTTTTCAAAAGTCTCCGTTTTGCTCCGTTTACACTGAAACACAACCCCGGAGTTTTGAACTAAAACGGGGACTGCATCATTTTCAAAAGTCTCTGTTTTCGAGGGTCGAAAACGCTGGAGTAGTGTAAACGACAGGCGTAACCATAGCAAAAGTAATGCATTTTAAAACGAAAACACACTAGTGTAAACAGGGCCCTAGGCGCATGTCGCAGAACGCTGACTGTTTCTATAGCAACCGGGGCTTCTAACGGCAGCTGCAGTGACGTGCTGACTTTACCGATTAGGGATTGGCTCTTTTGCTTAGAAGGTGGGGCTTCGTTTGATAGCTCGGCCATATTGAGTGTTACTTAAACTTACCCCTAAAATTAGAAATGATCGATTGATATTGATTGATGTTTTTGACACATCCAACCCTAGCCCTAACTTAGGGGCCGTTTACACGACAATGTTTTCAGCCAAAACCAGGAAACTTTTTATGCGTTTTGACTATTTGTTTACACGACAACGGCGTTTTGGGGACTGAAAACGCATATTTTTGAAAACGGGTTTCAAAGTGGAAGTTTTTGAAAACGGCACCGTTGTCGTTTCCGTGTAAACACCCAATACGGGAATCTTTGAAAACGGTGACGTCATGCGTATGCGTAGTACGTGTTCGGTATGTAGACATGCGCAGTACGTGTTGATTTTAAAAGCAAGCGCGAACAAACATACACAACAATGGCGGGGTACATGGTACTGTTGTTGCTGCTCAAGAGTTTGCTAACGCTTCTTCAGCGAAGTGTGGATTTACTTCACCAATATTACAACCAACATCGCAGACGCATCATATACATCATATAATCGTCACTTCCCTACAGGTACTGTTTACTAACAAGTTGACAGCGCCAACTACTGGCCTAGCATACGTAATGCAGCGTTTTGGTCCGTTTTCGCGGATATGTGTAAACACGAATCATTTTGAAACGAGGGAAAAAACTTTTCCGTTTTTGACTACACTGTTGTCGTGTAAACGTACGTAGCCTTAATCCTAACCCTAAAATCTGATTGTTCAATTGCAATGTTGTGCCAGAACCCACAATTATATAAATCCAGAAACACATCCAACTTGGCAAACCACAAATAAAGAGAGAACCCCATCTAATAATAAATATGCACACAGCTACTTGTAATTTCTCACCTTGCTGTCTGTGCTATTGAATGTCATGATGTTAATGATTAAAAAGCTGAGAAGGCTTAATTGATTTTCTTAATTGATTGCTGGCTGGGGGTGGCTGATCCCACTGTGTCTCTAATTAAAACCGTTTGAGTGACCTTGTACGCTCAAATTCTACTACTAACAGTTTTCCTGTTGTATTGCATGAATCAGTATATCAATATATGCTACTTACAAATGCTGAATATATATATATTCTGATATCTTCTTCTTCTGCTGCTTTTTACTAGATCTTTGAGCGTATTCTGTTCATCTGGGCGATACGACATCCAGCCAGTGGTTACGTTCAAGGCATCAATGACCTTGTCACACCCTTCTTCGTTGTTTATGTTTTCGAGTATATCGGTAAGTCAATAAACCTTTTACAATATGAGATTGAGAGTTATGAGTTATGAATCCAAAAACAGCACAGCTGTGTAAACTCACTAGTTTTCTGTTCTTCACTTTTGGTGTTAAGCCAGCGTGGGAGTTTTATGCCCAGTGGCATGAATTTTAATATAATTTCTCAATCACAATTTCATAAAATTTGTCATAACTTGCCCCTTTAAACCTTTCCAAGGATCTTCCTTTTCTTTGTGAGATTCAATCGTTGTGATTGTTCCCAATGTCTTTCATTTTCTTGACCTTTACACCTTTAAGTGCTTGATTTCCAGTAGACTTAACGGGATGTCCAGACTAATGATTTTGAAGGGCCCAGAGGGACCCTTCCAATGGACTTATGAGACAGTAATAACCTGAACCATGCAATGAACAAGGGTGGCTCAATTGATGCACTCAATGGATGGAGGATGGGGTCTTTTCCCCAGGCTCTGCAGTTGTTGGCATCCATGGGGATACATTTTCCTGGGTAGTTTGACCTTTGGTCGTTGTCTAATCCTGAAGAATCAAAGCCTCCACTTTGTTTTTACAAGTTCCGTCCAATTTGTCCTTCAGGCCTGAAATATACTCTACACAAATACACAAATGCTTTGTGTGACAGTGGTTGACCTGAAAGAGAATGGTTATGTCGCATCAATGCTCATTAGCATACATTTCTGCCCAACTTTGTAGCATTGCCAACCGTTGCAGTTGCTCATGTCGCCGCAAATTACACTCCCCTGAGAATGAGTGACTTCTGGGTGCTTTGTCACACCAAATCGCTCTCAATGCAGGGTGTCCGTGGGTCCTTAAAAAGTCTTAAAAGGTCTTAAATAACGTTTTCCTAATATAAGGCCTTAAAAAGTCTTAAAATGTCTTAAATTCGGATTCGAATTGGCACATTTGCAACAGTTCGTTTTTTTACACATACAGATTGGTGCTATGCAGTCAATCCGTTTTGCAGTTCTTTAAACTGTTGTTTTCGCTTGCAAATCACTGTTCACAGGCTTGCAGTGTTTTTGACCGTCTTTTGGTGAAAAAAACGTGCCAAAAGTGTAAGGGCGGAAAAATGGAAGTCAGAAGCATGCAGATCATATTTATTTTGCGTTAGCATGAAGCTGCAGTTTCACAATACATGAATTACACTTACGAATAACAGTAAAATGCTGCAAATAATTTTTTCTTGCGCTTGAAACGCGATTTACACCGTTACAAAGCTTCTCTTGCGCATGCAAATTTAATTTACGCTTACAGTCTTATGTACACTTCCACAA
>NW_015552618.1:217250-226613 GCF_001515605.1 Sinocyclocheilus anshuiensis | reverse complement strand
GAAAAGTATGCATTTTTCCCCTCAACATTTCTTAATTGTATATTCATAAATGCAATTAAAACATTCATCTCATAACATTATTTATTGCAGTTGTAATTATTGTTATTTGCAGTGTAAATTATTTAATCTGACTGGTAGCAGCCTTATAGTGTATATTGAATTTATTGATAAATTGTAATAATTTGACATGTAAGATGATGCATACATCTAAAAAGGTTAAAAATAGGCCTTTGTAAAGTTAAATATGCAGATTTAAGTATGTAAAAGCTGATAGAACACTGATGAAAATGTTGCTTCAGAATAAATTGTTTACTCCACCAAAAATCTCAGTGATGCAGTTATTTTGTGGGGATATTTTGTATGGAATATTGTCTGCTGACATGAAAAGTTCACTGTATATCATAGTAATAAATACCATTTATTACAGCATTGATATTTTGTTTTCTTTTTAATTTATACACATTAAATATGACATATATGTATGTAATAAAATGTGTATTTCCATTACAGGTTTAGGTCTTAAATTTCATATAAGGTGGTATTAAAAAGGTCTTAAAAAGTCTTACATTTAACTTGTTCAAGTCTGCAGAAACCCTGCAATGTGAACGCTCCTTTCAGAATTATGTTGTAAGCCTTTGTTAATGCAGTGATGTTTATATTTGAGAATGTGTATCTGAAGCTTAAGCAATGAGTAATCCATATGTAATCATAGAAGTAATCAATCTAACATTCTTGCATCGAGTATGTTTCGGGCCTAAGACATTCTGCAGTGATATATCTTGGTTTTGATGTACCATTTGTTATTTCCTTTCTTGTTTTCTCCCAGCACTGTTTCTTGCTGGTCTCATGGTGAAATGAGATGCTTAATTGTTCCTTCTCTGAAAGGCGTACTTTATTTCTGTTTTGTATGCCTCTGTGTTTGTGTATGCTGTGTGTATTTGTCATAAGATGACGACAATGCCTTAAGAAGGCCCCTGTTCTCCTATGATAAAGATGTTTGGGAGAACTCTCTCTCTTCAGTGTGTGTGGAGGAAAGTTTGGTGGAAAATGTACCTGAACCAACTTTCTCAGCAATTTATTTCCCACAACTCCACCCGGCGAAATAAGGCATGGTGCCATGTGTGACAGATACTCATTCAAAGTGTGCTATGTGGGCCAAGTGCTGACTGCTGAGGGCAAGCAGTAGCAAAACATCACGGCTTCACTCTAACGAGAGACCCATATCCATCAATGCCTGTGTAACGCCACACGCCAAAATTCACTACTTGTTTACAGTGTATGGGAAGGTACTTTAAATTATGAGTAGCTTGGATAGATACTGTTGCAGCTACAGTCAGTACAAATTAATTATGCATCAACTACGGATAAATAGTTCATACAGAAATGAAAACTCTGCCATTATTAACTTATTAACCTCATGCTATTCCACACCATTTGTAGAACTCAAAAGAGATCTTTTGAATATTATTCAGTTACAGTAAACCGGGACTGAAGCTTTTAAGCTTAAAAAAGTCTTCAAAGCGGTCCATGACTTGTGCACTATACCACATATCTTCTGAATCATAAAGTACCTTCATGAGAAAAAGACCAAAATTCTAGTCCTTTATCCGCTGAGAAGCTTGACATCTCCCTAACTCACATTGATGCATTAATGAGAGTAATAATTATGACTGATGTGTGAACAAATCTTGTTTGACTTGATCCTGTCAACAACTTACAGGAGGGGAAGATTACCATGAAACAGAACAAAACTAATTGTATCCATAGATTCATTATCTATTCATTATCATAAATAGTGTAAATCACTGTTTTTGTGCCAAGGAAAGCTAAGGTGGATATAAATGTTTCAGTGGATAACTTCACAGCTACTTTTAATTAGTTTCTCCCAACATTGCTCGTCTAAAATACTCTGGATCAGAGAATAAGCCTTTATTTAGATAGTGCAGCCCAGAATGAAATACATCCATAAATTCCTTTTAGCAGAATCATGTAATTTCTTTAAGCCACAGATTGTTTTTGATTCCTGCTTTAAAAAATGTATGATGACAGGGCTAAATCGGGCCAGTTAGTGCTTTGGCTGTGTGTACATTGCTGTTAGGGCATCGCATTATTAAACAATCATTTTCATTACGCTTGTAAATAAATGCAAGAGGAGAAAAATCTTCATTGGGCTTTTTTGCTCTTGTTCTGAGAGCCTTCAAAATATATTTGAATACAATTTGCTCCCAACAAATGAAATTTCTAATCTGCTCGGTGAGTTCTTGTACTTTGAAGGCCAATGCCTGATGGAAGAAAAAGCAAACTGAAGTTAAATTCAATCCTATTGATTTGTGCTAGTAGCAAGACTGCAGGGAATCTTCCTCATGGTAGTCAAACTATTGTACAGGAAGCCTGAAAGTTTTTATTTTGCAGTTTTTGCAGTTTTTGATTGCTTGAGTAATTTTACAGAGCCATCAGCATCAAGTCTGACCCACATTAATGATTCTTCTGGCCAAAAACAAAAACAACAACTCGGACTGAAAAAAAAAAGTCTGACTCACAATGCAAAGCAAGAAAATTAAATTAGTTTTTAGGGTCGGAGTATCAGGAATAGCTCACCTCAAAATGATCATTCAAATGACAATTTAATGAATATCCGGTTGGGTGAATTCATTGTAATGGCAGCACAATTGTGACTTACTTTAATGCTTAATAAAGCACCCAAGGGTGTCAGCAAAAAAAGCGCATATGACTTTTTGAGTGCCCCGATCGTTTATGGCATAATTAGCTATGCTTCAAGCATAGAAGCAAAGAAAAATGTATAGAAATATAACGCGAGCGTGGTTTAACGTGCATAATGTTATACCATCCACCCTTGTTTGTGTACATTTTAACTTGCTTTTATGTTTCCTTTGCGTCACTTCATAAATTTATTTAGTGATGTACTAAATAAACTCATGTTTTGTTACGTTACAGAAACAACTGGGAAAGTTACAAAATAGAAAATGGGCTGTTCCTTTGCAGGTGTCATGCATTTGTGCATTGTATGCTTTGTCCTATAAAGCAAGCTATCGGATGATCAAAAGCAAAAGCCAGGTTCGAATTGTTCACAGTAACATGGTTGTTAATAACATAATGAAATTATGATTCATTTAAAAACTTTGTCTACTTAGCAAAAAAAATCTGCAAATCCTTAACATGTTGTAACTCAAGTATTAAACATCTAATGTTATCCTTTAACCTTTCGGCTAACATGCAGTTTGATGATTTTTACTGTTAACTGATGGTTCCACAAAGCAACTCTCTGTGCCTTTTAATCTGTAAAAATAATATGTTGGTCAGCTTCTAGTGGATGGCACAGTAAATAACGTGAGCTTGAATGATGACACATTTTCATTTTTAGGTGAACTACTTTAAAGGGGACATCGGATGCCTCTTTTCCACAAGTTAGTATGATTCTTTAAGGTCTTCATGAAATGTCAGCAAAATGTTTTGGTAAAAATTCCTCAATGGTTGTGTAAAACGACACCCTTTTTACCTGGTCAAAAACAGCTCTGTTCATAGCGAGCCATTTCAGTGCATGGCTCTTTAAATGATAATGAGCTACTGCTCACCCCATCCCTGTCTTCTGTTTTTTTGTGTATTTGGTGGCACATTACCTTCAAAAACAAAACTAATCAACTGGACCCTCAGTGGCTCTCTAATCAGGAGACTACAAAACCCCTGCATTGCTTACGAGACATTGTTGTCGCTACAGCAGTTTGAGCGCAGAGAAAATGGCAGACAGCGTACAACTGGTTGAGAGTGGAAATATGCTAATATGGGACAGTCTGTCAGCAGTAGAAACAGCTTGATAATTGAGACTGTTTAGGTTCTTTGGGGATTAAAAAAGGAGTGAATGTATTTTTATCATTGTAGGGTGGCTGTGTCCACACACTGTTGCATCTGATGTCCCCTTTAAGCCTATGATACCTGGCTGCAATAATAGAATGCATCAAAGCTGTTTTACGTACAACACAGAAAAAGTTAGCAGAACATTTTGTCCGTTCAAAAGCAAATAGTTCTTCCTCAGAAGCGTTAATTGCACAAGTCAAAGTAGAAACATGACTTGGTTTCCTGGTGGACTGATTAAACACATCTGTTAAAATGACTTTTCACTTCTGGAGATTGTGTAGAAATCTGATTGGAGCAATTTTCGTCTGCAATATACATCAGACATTTTTAGGTTTAAAGTCATTTTCATTTGCCTTGGCTTATAGTTCTCTGTATGAATAAACGCTTCAAAACCATCAGGCCCATCCAATATCTCCATTCATTACTCTTTTAATCATTTGGCTTCATTTGCATAGCTCGTTAAGCTACATATGTCTATTCTATCAATATTTTTAATCTACAGTGCCGTTCTTCATGGAAGTCTCCATCTAATCAGGCAGCCACTTTGTCTCGGGAGGTTTTGTTCTTTGGCCACTCTGTTCTTCTCCTCTCTTCTTTCCATTCGGATCTGTTTTCCCATTAGACTGCTATAACGTTTTATAATTGAAAGTAACGAGTGTGTGATGAAATGGTACGTGCAATAGTGTGGCACACTATTGATTCAGGAGGAAGATAGTGTAATTTGCATCGTCTTCATGTATAGATTCTCCCAAAGTAATGTTCTGGAGGGCAGATGTGGATCAGTGGCACTACTGTTAAAGATCTACCATCAGTGCTGGTTGAAGGAATAAAGAGTGAAGAGAAGATCTAAGCTGTTAGCCGGAGTTTTGAGTTTTACTTTAACCTGGAAGACGTTCTTCATTGCACCAAAGATTGAGCGACCTAGAAGCCCTAGGACTTTGACATCATGTAAACCTTTCAGAGGTTCTAAGCATTCCTTCAAAACTCTCCATAATTTGTGTTGGGAGACGTACAGAATTATTCCTTCAAACAACGCTATTGTTTTAATTGTGGTTCTTCTGGAAGGGATCATTGTTTGGCTACTTGGCATGAGCAATTAGCCCATCCAAGAAGAGACATGCTAGAAGATTTCCTCCACAACAACATTCTGCTCCATAGAGGATACAATTCCATCACCCTGAGCATTCCTGTTGGATGTTGTACATATAATCACCCTGGAAGCACCATGGATCCCATAAGATTCCAAATAGCCTACATCTTTTACATCATGCGCATTAAGTCCACTAACCCTGTAACCGCTGACTCCTGCTTTCAGTCTATCTTCTGGCAGGTCTTTGTGGGCTGTTCATTGACTAAGTGCCATGGGCCTCCACTGCTGACTTGAACAGTTAGTGGTGTGTGACCCACAATTGGGGCCTTAATGAGTATCGGTTTGTTCGGATTTCTCGCTTTGAAGAACTGAGCCCAGTGCTGATTTTAATGCAGGTCTGATTAACTTTCCTCATTTGCTCTAACGAGTTGTTAAGTGACTGCCTTGGGATGCCTGAGATGTCTAGTGGCAGGTATTTTTCCTCTTTTCCTCTTGGTTGAGTTCCCTTCGAGACTTTCCTGAACTGTCGACGAGTAAATGATACCAGCAGTTTGATTGTATCGTAAATAATGTCCAACTTTCTATTTAACCCGTTTGACCTTCAGGTTTTGACATTTAGATGGACTAATGGAATAATGCCAGTGTTGTCAAATAATATAATTATAACAATTAACAAATACTGCAATGTTAATAAGTAATGTAATGTTTCATTAACAGGTAATATAATGTTGCTGAAGAACATAAAGTTACCAAGTAGCATAATGTTATGGAATAACAATGTAACATGAATGGATATCATAACATTAACAAATAGTGTAACATTAATGAATAACATAATGTAACATTAACAGATAATGCAATGTTGCAGAAGAACATAACATTACCAAATGTCATAATATAACTTTAATAACAAAGTAACTTTAATGGATAATGTAGCATTAACTAATATCATAACTTAAGAAATAACTCTACCAAATAGTAAAGTGGAAAGTAATATTATTGTAAAAATAACACATCAACAAAATGAACTTAATGTTTGACATAATCTAACAGAAATGGATAATGAATAATTAACAAATACCATTAACTTAAACGATTAATTTTCTTATGTCTTCATCCATAAGCTGAACTATGTCTCGCTTTGTGAGCTGCACATTCATTTTTTTTTTCATCTCTGAGTGTAAAATGCCAAAAATGATCTGGAAAAATTGCCCTGTCATAAAGTCATTCGTTTTCTCTGACTAATCACAGTTATTGAATATTTTTGGATCTAGTTTAATTACTTGGCTATAAAAAGCTATAAATTGAATTTCTGTGCAGATCCTCGCGCTGAGAAATCACTTCTTGTTCATTTACATCTGTGAAACCTGTCATGCTAGACTTGGTGTAGTTTATAACAATTAACAAAATAATTTCTTGGAGTATTCTGTGGGAACGTCACTTGGTCACCCATGAAAATGTATTTGCTCCCTTTCAAAATTTTTATCAATTTATTTATTTTTTGGCATCAATTTACACAAACTGCAAGTGTGGTTTTATTGTCTGGCCATGCTCTCTTAATGCCTCATGAGTTTCCCATTACAGCACATGTAATGATTCCCCTTATGCTTCTAATAAAAGCAAATTAAATCTTTAATAGGCTAATCTTGCATAATATTTCACACTCAGGGAAGTTCACCTCTTTTTTTTTTTCTTACATTCAATGCTAATGCTGTAGTGGCAGCGAATAGAGTTGTGATGTTTATCGTTTATTTCATCTCCAGTCCACGCTCTCACATCAAGCTATTTCAGACATTGAGGTTTATTGGACTTCAGCCATTCTGCATAACTCACTCCCACTCGTATACACTGAGCAGCGATAAAAAATGTTGTAACATTTCTGAAGTCACAACAATTGTTATGGTTACATGTTCAGGGAGCTGTTTATGCCTCTGATGAGCAGATTTGAGTCCCACAAGTCTACTGCAGTTGTGCAGAATATTTTTTAGTAGTCATAATTGGATCCATGGGCCATTATCCACTCAAGAGCCAAAACCTTCCTACAAGAGTCTGTTGCGGATCAAGACACTTTGTATTTATTCGTATTAGTTACATTTTTACTCCCCACAGCATTTTGTCTTTACTTACACTACCATTGAAAGTTTGTGGTTGGTAAGATTTTTTTTTTTTAATGTCTTTGAAAGAAGTCTCTTATGTTCACCAAGGCTGCATTCATATCAAATAAGTTTAAAAAAGGTTAATTAAAAATTTAAAATTAAATATGAAATATTATTACAATTAAAAATAAACTTTTTCTATTTTTATTTTAATGTTTTAACATGCAATTTATTCCTGAGTTTTCAGAAGTCATTACTTCAGTCTTCAGTGTCACATGATCCTTCAGACATGTTTCTCTTTTCTTTTTCACAAGAGTTTGAGTCTGAAAAAAACAAAATCACTAAGCTAAACTTCTCTATTAATCTTGCTTATAGATAATTTTGCGAATCCCTAACCCCAATTTTTAAACGTGTCCCTGTTTGTCAAAATCTATTGGCCGAAAACTGCTTAAAAAATAAAAAAACACTTTTAAGGTCTTTGCACACTGAGTCCGAAAATCTCGTCCGAAATTTTTGCACGTTAAAAAATAAATACGACCTCACATTGTGTCAATCCCGTTTACACACTGCCTCCGAAACCTTTGGCTGTCATAAAAAAATTCGGACCAGTTTAGTTTTTCTGCGTTTTCGCATCGTAGCAAGCATTTTGATAGGAAAATATGACGAATACAGGAAGAAAAAAAAAACGCATACGAACATTTCAGACTCGGTGTGCAAGGACTTTACACTTAAATAAAGGCACCTTAGCCATATCTAGAGTCCAAAATTTGATAGAGACTTGTTCTCTTTTAACGTTGCCATTACGAATCCACCTGGAACACCTTAGCAACCAATTAGCAAAGCCCTGGTCACCACCCACAATGCCCTAGTGTTGTGACAGTTTGTTTTCCACATGCAAGCACCACTCACATTGTCTTCTTGTTAGTCATTCAGTATCAATTTTGCAACCTAAATCAAATGTTTCTGAGTAAATTTATTTGACTGAACACTTAAATGAAAAAGATAATATTTACTTACCTAATTAAGCCACTGAGGGCATATTTGGCACTGGAAAAGGCTGTGTTGGTGTTTTTACGTTTTTCTGGAACATGATGTAATAGAGTTGGTTTGGGCCCTTCCTCCAACTGCCTCTAGGAGCTGCCAGCGAAAGTCGTTCACCTGTTCTCATTGCAGATTGTTCTTCCTCTGCGCCGGCTTTTTCTTCATTACAACTAAATGATGATATCCATAAATCACAGATGGATCTGCACCTCGTCTTTCAGCACAACTTCAGTAATTACCAACCCAGCGATCGTTATTTTACCGTGTTGAAATGGCATGTTTGCCGAGTTGAGTTCCATGTTAATTAACCTTGCCTTCAATTACACGTCTGTGGATTCTGATCGATGCTCATTAACCAACACGGGGAGCGGTAGTGGGCGGTACCGGGTTAAAGTCTTAGGACACCCTAAGGGTCAAATTGCATAATCCACCAGACAGCGCAGTGGCAGTGACTTCCTGTGGCTGGGAAAGTCTCCTCCGGGCTGTCTTGGGCGAGGGTTTAAAAGGCTGGTGAAATTTCGCTGTGTCCTTTAACCTGATGTTGACCGTTTGCATTGGCCTGCAAAAAGAGGGCATATGGAGCTACAGGGATGTGTAGAGTCAGACGTCAGTAATGATTCCAGTTCCTTGCAGTTGGATGCTTCAGAGTGCCAGGGGGAATCTACCCTTCACCCCTGCATGCAGGAAGATGATACGGGCCAACAGGAAGTGATGGCAGAGGCCAAAGAGCCTAGCTCCAGTTGAAGGGATTTGTTGTGCTTACATCCTCTTTGTGGATACCTCAATTTAACAGTTCTGTGTCTATTTATGTTTGTGTTCATGATATTGGTGGAGGAATGAGCTGTAACTCAAAAGTTACACAAGAGGTTTAAACTCAGAGCGTCATGGATTTGTGAACAGTCCCTCACTATTCCCTCAGTACTCACAAATTCAGAAACTATACTCTGTTTTCATTTTTTTTCAATCGTCATACTGGGATTTGGTAATCATGTTCTCAAAAGTACTCAATAACCGTATCATCAGTGGTTGGGGAACTTGATCCAGTAGAAATACCAATATGCGCAATGAGGACCAGGGGTCATATTACAGAAACGTAGAACTTATTTTGGTTTAATCTATTGGAGTTTACTCCGAAAAAGTGCTGTTCAGTCACCGTCAATTTTGCCACAGGTAGGATTCAGCTTTCTGCATTTCTCATTGATTTCTATTGTTAGATTGTGTCAACATTCTGCCGACAATTCAAAAAAAAAAAAAAACCTTAGA
>NW_015552618.1:213728-217175 GCF_001515605.1 Sinocyclocheilus anshuiensis | reverse complement strand
GATTGTGTCAACATTCTCCCTACAATTCAAAAAAAAAAAAAAAACCTTAGATCAACTCTCTATTTTTTTTGTACCTAAAAGTTTTGTCTGATACTAAAAACCAGTTAACAAAGTTTTGTCTGATACCCAAGATCATTTAACAAAACTGTAATAACTGGAAGTTTATTACCAAGCTGAGTGGTTGACAAAAGAAGCTGGGAAATAGCAGAAAGCAAGTTATGGCATGATGGTGAAAAAGAACAGGGTTTATAAAATAATTAAATTTAGCAAGTGTTAATGTAACCCGAACAAAAGCAATGAAAAATTACCGCTTTGTTGAATCCTGTGACATTAAAAACGTTGAAATGGAGATATTATTTTATTTCTAACTCATGAAGACAAATATCTCTTGAAACAATACAATTATAAGATTAAACAATGGTAAAAAACACTATAAAAGCAAGGAAAATAATAAAAATGAATAATGAATTAACTGTTCTCTCGCAAAGATATTTGCGTTCCCTCGCAAAACTTTTGCGTTCTCTCGCAAATATATTTGCGTTCCCTTTTGCGTTCTCTCGCAAAGATATTTTGCGTTCCCTCGCAAAATTTTTGCGTTCTCTCGCAAAAGATATTTGCGTTTTGCGAGGGAACGCAAATATCTTTGCGAGAGAACGCAAAAAATCTGACATACTTTTTCCTCCCACCCCAAATTTTTTCACTCAATCGGATTTTTTTCCACCACCATGTCCCTTTAGGGGCTCCGTACAATAGTCTATGTTCGCCATTCAAAAGGAGAAACCAAAACAAGGATATATGCAGATAAACAAAATGTAAACAAAGCAGCACTTGCTAACCATTTTGAATATCAGATTTGTTGATAAATTACTTAATTTTAAGCAGCTCACCTTATGAAAATATTTGCATATTGGAATGCTCAGGTAAGATAACATAACATTAGCACAGCCTTCTTCTACCTGTGCCGTCTTGACTTGCTTGCTCACTATCATCACTTTCACTTTAATTCTCGTGCTCTGACTCCTTTTCCAAATCTAAACATCCGATCAGAGTTCTCACTCTCACCGATGGCCCCGATGCCGATTTAACATACTAAGTTAATGCATGCATTTAGAAAAAATCATTATATTTGACACACTATTTTCTCGATTTCACACGTCACCCATGATGATTTCTTCTCATCTGGGTGGCTGTTTGATACTTCTGAAGACATTTGAAGATACTTCTGTTCTTTTGACGTGTTCGCTTGCTTCTCATAACCCTAAAGAACCCCTGCAAAAGTCTGTTACAGCAAACATAGGCAGCATTTTCCCTTCAAGGCTAAGTTTTTTCAGTACCCCACTGGAACTCGGGCCTTAACCAACTGGAACAAAATATGGAGATGTGTTAGTGGACACATGTGGAGCATTATTAACCTTCATGACCTTGGGCATAGTTGGTCTTTACATATTCCATGCTGTTAGCATGAGTCCAAAAGCATAAGATAAGGATAAAATGAAAGAAAAAAAAATCAAACTGAAAATATAGCTTGTGATTTATTCCATCATATATTATGTAATCAAATAATTAATTACAATACAAGTTAATGTTTTTATTGTGTAGAAAACACAAACACAGTAACCACTATTACTGCATTCCAGACATGGGTCAGACCTTCAGTCCTGTGACATTAATAAATCATTAAAAAACATAACCCGAATAAATGTGCTGAATTAAAAAGACTATGATTACCTATTGATTATATAATATGAGAAGAGAAGATTGTAAATCCAACTTATTATAGTACTTATTGGTCTATTAACTGTACCCTCAAGTTATCAATCAGTACTCATAGATTCTTTAACCGTAAAATCAATTTTGCAAATTCAGAAAATATTACTGTTCAAAAGTTTGGGGTCAGTAAGATTAGAATAGAAATTACTACTTTTATTCAGCAAGGAGGCATTAAATTGACAGGCTTTTACATAATTGCAAAGAAAAACAATACAAACAAACAAACAACAAATACATGCGGTTTTATTTAGCATTTCTAGTCATTGAAGAATCCTGGGGGGGGCGGATGTCTTTTTTTAATAAAAATAGTAAGCAGTGTAACTGTTTTTAACAGTCATAATTATAAAAAATATTAACCAAATTAGTGTACTAGAATGATTTCTGAAGGATAATGTGACACTGAAGACTGGAGTAGCTTTGCCATCACAGACATTCAATATATTTAAATTTTAAATTTTAAAATAGTTATTAAATTGTGATATTTAGCAATGCTAGTTTTTATTATATTTTACTGAATTCCTTAATGATTGAATTATGATCAGTTATAGATGGAATAAATTATTAATTATTAATTACAAGTGTTCAACTGATTAAAGCAGCATTTTAACCTGTCTGTGTCTTGTGTAATTCATAAAGTGGCAATATGTCAGTGGAGACCGTTGGGAAATACATTTTTGCAGCAGGCAGTACAGTTGGTGTGTTGTCGACTCTGGTCTGTATGTTTACAGACATCTGCTCTTTTCCTTTGCAATGCCTTCAGACAGATGGTGCGATGGAGCCTTCACAGGGTGGAACTGTGGTCACGGAGTCATACACCTTCTGTTTTTGTGAATTTATGTATGTGTGTGTGCATGTGTGTGAACCTTCTTATTCTCACATCAATAATACATGCTATTTAGTTCATTTAACAGTGTCAGGCTTCATTGAGTCACCCCTGGAAAATGTGAAAATAAATATAAACCAAGGAGATGTGTGTCTCGGGGTATCTATTGTAGGAATGCAGTGTGTTTATTGTGAACTTAAAGGGTTAGTTCACCCAAAAATGAAAATTAGCCCATGAATTACTTACCCTCAAGGCATTCTAGGTGTATATGACTTTCTTCTTTCAGACGAATCCAGTCGGAGTTATATTAAAAATTGTTTTTGATCTTCCAAGCTGTTTAATGGCAGTCAACGGGTGTTGCAGTTCATCAGTCCAAAAGAAGTGAAATAAAGCACATCCATCCATAATAAAAAAGTGCCTCACACGGCTCTGGGGGGGGTGAACAAAGGCCTCCTGTAGCTAATCAATGCATTTTTGTAAGAAAAATATCCATGTTTAAAACGTAATAATCAATTTAATCTAGCTTGCACTCACTGTTGTACACGGAAGCAGTTCCGGGCGGATGACGTAAGATGTCGGTGTTGCGCATGAGCCGCTCAGAAGTGACGCACGCGGAAGTGCAGGGGAGAGATCAAAACAAAACAACGCTCACGAATTAGAAGTACAGAATGAGGATTTGTAAAGAAAAATGTCAGAGGATTTCGATATAGACCAAGAGGAGACTTTTCCTTTGCTAAAGTAAGGAAACTTTGCTTTCTTTGCTCCTGTGAACAAACGTTGGTTTTCACGAGACTCACCAGCGCATACGTAACGCCGACATCTTACGTCATCCTCCCGGAGCTGCTTCCGTGTAC
>NW_015552618.1:180857-213357 GCF_001515605.1 Sinocyclocheilus anshuiensis | reverse complement strand
TTTCAAGCTAGATTAAAGTGATTATTACGTTTTGAATATGGATATTTTTCTTACAAAAATGCATCGATTCATTACAAGACGCCTTTGTTCACCCCCGGAGCCGTGTGAGGCACTTTTTTTTATTATTGATGGATGCGCTTTATTTAACTTCTTTTGGACTGATGAACTGCAACACCCGCTGACTGCCATTAAACAGCTTGGAAGATCAAAGACAATTTTTAATATAACTCCGACTGGATTCGTCTGAAAGAAGAAAGTAATATACACCTAGGATGCCTTGAGGGTGAGTAAATAATGGGCTAATCTTCATTTTTGGGTGAACTATCCCTTTAAGGATGATTGTTCCAAAAATATATTTAGATACACTTTAAAATATTAATGTCATTATATTCAGTTGAAAAGATAAGTTAGTTCTGAGAAAGGATCATTAGGATCATTTGTTTGCAGATGCTACTTGCTTTGATTTTAGTCATTTTTGCTATGCTTTTTAAAGTTCACACAGGTGTCACAGTATTAACCACAGATTTATTTAATGCGAATTGTGGACATGTTCCACTAGCGTTTGACAGAAATGAACAAACAATAACATCTGCATTTGTTTGAAAAAAAAGTTTTTTTTAAAGACACTTTCTTGAACATTTATTTGTTTATTTTGTGAAGCCTATTGTATCATTTTTGATATGCAAATTTATAAGGCCTCTAAACTATCAACATGATAAAAAATTTGCAGAAAGCACAACCTACACTACATTCGTTCTGTCATCTAATTGATATTTTATACTTTTAAGTATTTAAATGGCCCTCTAGTATCATTTAAAAACATCCCCCTTCAGGTTGTGGTACTCTTTGTCTTCTGTCTTTTTGCTGTGAAGTAAACATAACAATAACTTTTATAATGATATCAACATTTTAAAATTAACATTTACTGGACTAAAGTCACTTTACAACTGATATTTATATTAAATTTATGTAAGCACTCTGCTGTACTGTATAAATATCTCATTGATTTGCATTACAAACGATCAGAATCAGTTATATTATTTCTATATAACATTTTAGTAACACTTTACTTAAAGCCTTTATGTATAGTGCATTATAAAAGTAGCTTTAATGCATTAAGTCTTTTTAATGCACCTTATAATGCATTGTACAATCTCATGAATAATTGTAACCACAGTTAATACATTATAACACTTATCAATTCATTGTTACACTATGCATTTTAAATTCAGTTATTATTTACGACAAGATATAATGCATTACAATGCTCATTATGAATAATTGTAATTCATTATACTCTTTAATAACCCTTTATAATGTATTATACATAGTGTTACCAACATTTGTTTTATATTATCTTGTCACATAAATAATAAAAAATATCAGCAGCTGTTTGGGCCTCTGATTAAAATGTAGGTTTTTTTTTCATCCTCAATCAGCTTCATATTCTCACTATATAATAGTATATTAGCCATAAAAGCCCAGTGTTTATTATCGTCCAAAAGTTCAATTAACTTTTTCAATTTCAATATTTAAAATATGTCAGGCTTTAAAGGGTTAATGTTATTGCCTGCAATGACATTCAGGCATTTTTAAATGTCACTCCAAAGTGGGGCTACAGTATACAAGATTGTTGCTAATACCATAAACAAGTAATTTACTTGCAACTCCACTGCTGACCACAGGAGGTGCTGTTGGCTTGTTTTATGCATTCTTCTGATCTGCTCCTCTTTGCGTGTCCTTGTTTTGTGATGAGTGAAAGTGCTGTTTAGGGACTCTCACAACTGGAGAGATTAACACTGCCTTATTACAGCCCACCCCCACCCCCCTACACACACACACACACTTTGAAAGCCTCGTGAGTACTTTCATTCCTGAGCAGAAGGCTGTTATGTGAAAGCACAATGAGTTTGTCCGCCATTTGGAGGTCATTCAGACTTTAGCGTTTTTTTGCCCTACCTCGGGAATCATACTCCATCGTGGCTTCCTCTCCGCTGTGACCTGTCAGACAGCAGATATTCATGAGCGTCTAGGACGAGCGCAGACGGCCAGTGGCATTTTAGACTGCACTAATGCAGTGGGCGGCCTGGAAGCTGGACAGCCTTTCGCTAAACTGCAGCACTGCAAATATTCCCAGCAGCACACTGGTCCTGTCAGCCAGAGCTCGCCGTACTCTTTAAGGTTAGACCCATGTTGCCAAGGAGACGGAGCAGAACTGTGTGTGTAGTTCTGTGATACCGTTCCTCTGCTCAACCTGTGACTTGTTCCTGTCAGAGCTGTGGTTTGACTTGTTCACAGTGGTTACTAAATAAATCTACACTTGCGTTTGCATTTGCTCTAGGAAAATCATTCTGATGTTCAGTGAATAAACTGATTTGGGAGTTTGATATGGTAAATATTTGCCTGTTTATGATTTTCATACATTGTCGTATTGACCTGGGCAAACATGCTATCAAACAGGTTATCAAATTCGAATTGGAGGTTTCTTTCATTTAAAAAGTAAAGTAACACAAAATAATAAAATAAAATAAAAGAATAAAATAAAATAAAACCTAATTAAAATGACAAACACACAATAAATATAAAAGTAAAGACAAATTCAAAATATGTGACCAAATCAAAAATAGCAAATGAAAATGTGCAAAATATCAATTATATTGATAAAAAATGTATGTATTTTTAAATATATATATAATATATAATATACTAAATTTATATATATATATATATATATATATATATAGAGGAAATACTACAACTTTGTGCTGTGGATCGCCGGATCGGCTTTCACCATGGAAGAAGCGGAGTCCAGCCTGGGGTCGTCACATGTGGTTGCTACAAGCCCGCCAGCCGCTCCTTCGTCGAATCCGCCTGCCGCCGCTTATTCAGATGTGTGCAGCGCATTTTGCGGAGGATGAGGACTGTTTCATGGGAGAGTAGCCTACAATGCCAGTGTCTGTTTCTATAAAGTGGTGCAGTTCCATCTTTGCAAGGACAGTCTGGCGCTTCAGACCCACAGCCTGTAAGTACGTTTTTTATATTTAAAGAATTTGCCACTGACAATTCAAACGGGAGTTTTGAGCAGTGTAGAGTAGCACTTGTTGTTTGTCGTTTCTCCAGACATGGTTTTATGTTTACGCAGCGCGATACGCAGCACAACGTGTAAAAAGACAGTATAAGTCATTATAATCAGTAATTATGTCCCCACTGGATGCAACAAATGCCTCGTTTGTAATGGGTTTTATTGTTTTTGTCTTGTCGCGCCGGGACACAGGGCATCACAGTATGGTAAGGGGCATAACATTTCCGTCACACGCTTGAGGTATTCAGCCAATCACAACGCACTGGATAGCTGGCCAATCAGAGCACACCTCGCTTTTCAGACCGATGAGCTTTGTAAAAATCGACGCGTTTCAGAAAGGCGGGGCATAGAGGAGCAACTGTAATGTACATTATGTGGAAAATAATGTTTTTTTTTAACCTTAAACCGCATAAACACATTGCATTACTCCAAATACACAAAGTAATGTTCTTTTTAGCAACGTCATATGACCCCTTTAAAAGGCTCTTGTCTTTCATGATTAGTTTATTTTTTATTTTTTTACTTTTTTGGTGTTTCTTTTCACTTTTTATGTATTTATTTATTTACTGTTTTATTTACCTTTTACAAATGTATTGACTTTAAAATAATGTGCAAGAAAATGCTTAATTGCTAATGTCTTGCAAGTGCACATTGCTGTTTTTTTTTCTGTTTTTTTCTGCATCTTATGTTGAGCATTATGTGTTTAAGATTGTGCTTTTGGCACTGCAAATCACTGTGAGTGTAAATGCCCCTTGGTAATGTTCAGTTATCCTGAACGACATTTCTCTGTGACAACTCCAAGAAACTGCTGTGCGTGTTTGTGTGTGTTTTAAGATCTTTTAAAACCGTTTTTGAACATAAGAATGCATTCTCTATGCATGCCCCCAAAACTGGTAGAATTCTACCACCTCTTTCATTGAAGATGTCCATATAGTATGTAGAAGGAATCTTTCTATACTTTTGTCTCTTTTACTGTATCTTCCTCCATTTTTCTCCCTCTTTGTCTTTCACTCTCATTCTTTTTCTCTGTCTCTTTCTTATTTTCTTTTGTCTTTTGGCTCTTTGCAGAGGAAGAAGTGGAAAATTTCAATGTTTCCAGCTTGCAGGAAGAGGTGTTGCGGAACATCGAGGCTGACAGCTTCTGGTGCATGAGCAAGCTCCTGGACGGGATTCAGGTAAATTGATTCCCTATCTGCCAGCGTGCGGGCCTGATACATTCACTCTGTCTGTGTGTGTGTGTGTGTGTGTGTGTGTGTGTGTGTGTGTGTGTGTGAGAGAGTAGAGCACCGCTGGGAAAGAGACGAATGTGTCGCAGCGAGATTCCCCTGCGTGTAGGTGCCCCGTCCCGTTTCGGCCTGTCCAGGAATAAAATTCATGATGAATATTCTCACTCCGCACCACAGGCAGGACGCAACCTCCTTATCCAAAGGGCCTGGCGGTGCTCGAATTGTCATGGGAAAGCAAAGCGACCCCCCGCCCCACATTCACTTTGTCTTGCCTTCCTCGTCTCTAATTGATTTAAGGCCATAAAACACCCGTGCTGTTTACGCAGCAGAGATGGGGACACACGTTGCGGTATAAAGCTAGGTGGTTGCAGTCCTCATCCCCATATTTCTACAGCGCTCTCCCCCAGAAGACAGCAAAAGATTCCCGTGCGACCTGCTCTGTCAATTTTTTCCTCCTTGTTGATAAAAGACTCTGTAATTGGGTGTTTCTGCAACTGTGCACACTTTTGGCCCTGTGGACTTTTAAACTCAAAATTAAGAAATTAAACTCACTTACAACACATTTTTCACTTAAATGGTTAATTTGTTTGTTTGTCTGCTAACAGCGTCCAACAGTAGGAGAAAAGGACAGTTTGTTGTTTTTGCCCTTGTTATGCAAACAGTTTAGCAAATATGTTTTCCACATTTTTGAGCGTTGAAACTCTCGTTTTGCTAAGGCTTATGTATATGCCTAATATGCCTATTTTTGCAAAATTCTAAAGTGACATTGGTGGAGAAGCCAATGCCAAAATGCACTGCGGTGAGCTTAGTCTACAAAAAATAAATAAATAAAAATCTGTTATTAATCTGATAAATTATCTTTAACAATGTCATTAAACCGAATGTATGAAGGAAACTGTTAAAATAACCACTGCATTAACAATAACCATAAAATAAGAGCACAAGGTTTATCTGTTAATCAGATGCGTGAAAGTTACGTTCATTACTATAGCAAACCGACATTAGGCGCATTTTCTTTTTAGAATCATCATTTGCCGATAGGAAGGAAATGTTAAATACTGTAGCATTTTATTTAATGAAAATATAATGAAGCTCACATCATACAAAGGTGTGACATAAAATGGTAGCCTGTATATTAACACTATAGACAATAGTTAACACGAAATAATACTTTTAAAGCCTTTTTTTTTGTTTTATCTTGCCTTACATAAATTTCTACATATGCCATATGTCATGCCATAGCATAATTAAACTAACATCTAACAATGGACATTTCTTTTTTTTTTTTTTTTCTTTTTCTTAAAGACCCGAAGATTTTAACATTTGAAAATTGAAAGTCAGAGTCTGGGAAAAGTAGCAAAAAAAAAAAAAAGACTAATGAAGGTAAAACATATTGAAGACCGTAACAAAACAAAGGAAAAAAATGGAAACCTGTTAGTTTTTATAAAATTCAACCCTTGAGACACCAAAGCGCCCACAGTTGAAGAAACACCCAATTACAGCGACGTGTTTGAAGTGCGTATAGGCAGGAATGTACGATTGTCTCTTCACACATAAAGAGCATTTGTATGCAGAGAATCAACTTTCCTCACTGGTATTAGATTGAAATGCTCTCCAGGCCCTCCAAAGCTTTTGTGGTATTTTGTCTCTAATTACTGCGGTAATTTGTGTGTACAAAGCAGATTCTCTTAGGTGCTAATGATTTTTCTCCACCCTTTGTTTTCCTTACACCTTCACACCATGGCAGCTGATAGCTCTGAACACTTGCTCGCAAGTTGTTAGCGTCGGCAGCACCGTGCTCTCTGCATGTGCGTGTCGGTGTTTTTGAGTGGTTGATAACTCTGAGTGTAGTTTTAGCGTGATTTTATAGTCTCAGCCATGCGTAATTGTGTTCGGGTCTCAGGAGAGCGCTTGCATTTAGAAGCGTAGGGTAGAAAAAATTGTTAATTACAAGTATTTTATTTCCCTCCTGTGTTTGACAATAGAGAGTGATATCATTGCTATTGTCATGTATAATTATTTTAGATGGCACTTTATGATGTATATTCAGGAATAACTATAAAAGGGGTTTTGTTTATGCGTCAACCTTTGTTAAAAGAGTATTCAAAGCTATACGGCAACAAATGAATAGTTTCAACAAATACAGCTCTATGAATAGTTTCTTTGACATACTGATGATAACCACAGATAATAGTTCCTCAGTTTGTAAAAACAAACACAGATTGCATTTACTGTAATGCATTTGCAAGTATGGCTTGTAGGTGTTCTTCTGTGCACAGTTATATCTTACTTGAGCTGTGAAGTTGTATAATTCGGACTTTTAGTGTTGGGACTATTGTCCTAATTGGATAAAGTTTTGGTTTTGCAGTAATTCCTGTAGTTTGGTCGATTTAAATAATACTTTAAATTGTGATTTTATTGCACAAGCATCATTTTTAGTATTGTGACTACTTTTAAAATGCATGTAACATTTTTCATGTGTGGTCACATATTCTCATGTGTCATTCCATATTTGTGATTTTTAGATACTTAAGCCTGCTTTCGGCCATCACAAAGAGATATTGCTGTTTTTCGAACACCTAATGTACAAGTTATATATATTTTTAAATGGACTTCCATTGTAAGTGCATAAACATTTTTTTTTTAAACAAAAAACACATTTAGGCAAGGAATATTTAATTATTTTAAACTTGCATTGAACTCGGAACATTCCTTTAAAAAATAACTAGTCATGAGAAGGATATGAAAAACAACACTCGTTTGTTCAGCAGAAAGTACCACATTTAAAACAGAAAGAGGATAGTGTGCATATTTGGGAGAGTTTTTTGTGATCATGCAGCTATGAGCCAGCGGTTGTCCTCCTCTGCAGTCTGTTCTCTTTAAAGTCAAACTAAATGCTTGCTTGAAGGGTTATGACTTATTAATAGGAAGACCTTAAGCCCCTGGAAAAATGACTGCATTGTTTGTCCCTTGCTAGCTGAGCTGGTTGCTGTGTGTACACGTGTGGATCCATTAGGAGCAAATCCATCTGTATTCTCAGCCCTGAAGAGGGGAAATGAGAAATGGGTGTTAAAGCAGGCAGCTCACTGCAGAAGCCATTATCTGTGAAGTCCAACCCTCAGGCCAGGACACCACAAAGCAGCTTCTGCCTCAGGACTGTGGGAGTTTGTCTCTATTCATCTCATATTGCAAATCAACACGGTCGTTCTGAAGGACCACCGCAGCCTGCGTTTCTTCTCAAAACAATTCTTTCATCTAAAAGCAAGCCGCAGCATTTATTGGCCTAACTGTATTAGCTTAAATTTGCGACTGTAATTTAAAAAATGAGGCTGCCATTGGCAAGAGTCAGGAAAATGCTGTAGGCCTATGTGATCAAAAAAGATTCACAAAACAGTTACACAAACTTGTGCGTGAGTTAGTGATTTGAATCAGACTTGCTCAGTCTGTGAATTGTTGCTACTGAGTTTTCAAGCCTCAAAAAAAAAAAATTAATAAAAATCATTTTTTGATTTGAACAAGGAACCATTACTCCTTTATTATTGTTCAAAATATTATTGCCATATTTAGCGTAGTCTGGTTTTGTAATTGTAATTGTTTTGAATATAATTGTAATTTTGAAGTGGTTTTAAGGGAATGCAAGCATCTGACAGGATACAATGTATTTTAATCAAAACTATTAGTGGGAGGTGAGGATTATCTGTGTGTGTGTGTGTGTGTGTGTGTGTGTGTGTGTGTGTGTATTTACTTATTTACTTACTTATCTATCTATCTATCTATCTATCTATCTATTTACTTATTTACTTACACTGAATGTCTTTAAATACTATGTCTGTAAAAGGTTTGGTTATGAATAATGTTTTATGCTTAAAAATGATTAAATAATTGTATTTTGCTTATTATTTGGGTTGAGACACCCCTCGAAAACCAATGTTTTTCCTTTTTGGGCAGAATTAGCTTTTCTTACATTAAAATAGTCCATTCACATGATTTGTGTAGAATAATTTTTTTTTTTACTACAAGTATAGTATAGTTAGCTTTTAGTTTGATGGTTTTATATGAATTTATTTGAGAACAGTCTTCAGGTAAGTTTGGTTACACTTTATATATAGTACATTAAGTATTTTTAATGCATTGACTTTTCCTTGTAATGTACCTCATAATGCATTGTATGATCTCATGAATAAATGTAACCACAGTTATAATACTTATGTATTCATTGTTACACCTTTAGAGAGTATAATTCATTAAAACAAACCTTCAAATATTGTAATGCATTTTAACTTTGGTTACAGTTATTTATGAAAATATGTAAGGCATTACAACATACTAGGGCTGTGCAAAAAATTGGCAATGAATCGCCTGCGATTTTGAACGCGATTTTGTGTAGCTTGTCAGTGATCTACAGCTCTGTGTAGTAAATGCCACTCCATCTGAAAGCACGTGCTGTAGATTTACTACTAATCACCAGAAGCGGCTTTAGTGACGAGATGTGCATGAAAATCGCATTCGATTTTTTGCCCAGCCCTACAACATACATTGTGAATACCTTATAAAGCATTATACATAAAGGCTTTATGAGTTACCAACTATTTCCACTGCTGATTCCATTCATTTTTTTTTATTTATTTAGAAGGCATTAATAAGTATTATTAGGTTAATAAATTGAATGTGAATAACAACAGGGGGCAACATTTGACAATCATATGTGAATGTTGGAGATGGTAGAAAGCTAACTTATGGTGTACAAACTTTGGAACCATAATCAGCACAACATTTAGCTTTTATTCTATTTTGGACAGATATACATATTCTTTAAAAAAAAAACAGAACAAGGTTTATTTATTAAACACATAAAAATTTATATAATATTAAAACAAACTCATTACTTTAGAAGCCACAGGCTCCCAGCAATTTTTTAAAGTCTGGAGCCTCTCTCAAGAATGACTTGCTCTCAATTGAACTGCATCTCTCGCGAAACACCATACCGTGATACTCGCCGTCTCCAAGTGTAGGAAATTAACGAGGACAGCTGATGTGTAAACACACACACTGAGCAGCAGCTGAAGGAGGAGACCTTTGGACTTTAGTCAGTCATGGTGTAGGGAAGGAGATGAAGCCTGTCGGAGACGGAGTAGATCTGAGACTTCCTGTCAGCAAGAACGTAATTTACTCTCCTCTCACGGTGAACGCTGAGGTGTTTAGTGTGTTGTGTAGAGGTTAATAGTCGACACATGACCTTCCGACTGTGGAGCTTTGGGCGCAGTGATGTTTTGGAAACCATTACGCCAATGAAATTTGAAAGATAAACCCACTTCTGGGAAACTGCTTTTGGAAAGAGAAAGTTGTTACTTTTTGAAGTTTATTTATTTAATTATTCATTTGTTTTTGTTTGTTCATTCCCAATATTAAAATACTACTGAAATACTATTAAAATACTGCCTTTTTAAGTATTATGATTATGAGTTTATGATGCTTTTTTGGGGCTTTTGCAAGTTACGGTCCCCAGTCATTTAATAGCATGGAATAAATTAACTAAGGCTGCATTTACACCAGTGCATTTTCGTTTTAAAATGCATAACTTTTGCTACGGTTACTCCTGTCGTTTACACTACTCCTGCATTTTCCACCCTCAAAAACCAAGACTTTCGAAAATGCCGCAGACCCCGTTTTAGTTTCAAAACTCCGGGGTTGCGTTTCAGTGTAAATGAACCAAAACGGAGAATTTTGATAACGATGACGTGGCTGCCCACATTCGCTCTGCGTATTCTTGACGACCGTGTAAACAATAACATAATGCTCATTGTTGTAACCATAGATATGTATAGGTTGATTCCCCATTCGACTGCTCCAAGTACGCAGACGCATCCACCATCTAAATAATAGGGCATCTACCTGTACATATCTGTGGTTGTACATGCATGAATGGTCATGCGACATGCATTTTCGGTTGTGTAGTGTGGACAAAGATTGTTTCTGAAACGTAGTGAAAACGCCAGTGTAGACGAGGATAGTTTTCATTTTAAAACGAAAACGCACTAGTGTAAATAGGGCCTAACTAACTAACAACAACTACATTTTTCAGATCATTTTGAGTCATACATTTTTGGACACTCAACGAATGGCGCGAGTTGAGCATTTTGCCTAACCAATGGCAGATTAGGAGTGTTCAAGAAACCTGTTTGTAAGCAATCATTATTTTTGCAGTTCCGTTTGGTGACGCTGGTGGTGCAGAAATGACACACTTCAGCTTTAAAGCCAGTGTATGACAGATGACAGCAGGACTCAAGGGAAAACACTGGCAGAGAGACAGCTGTTATAAGACGCAGTGACCGCTCACTCATACTCCCCTTACATGCTTTAATATACAGAAACTCAAATCTAAGATCAGCTTACTGTTACCAGATGCTCACTTGAACATAGCTGATCTTGTGCAGGTTGGCTGTGTTTCTGTGCTGACACACATGCTGGCACAACAGCCGTGATTTGACACTGGAGGCCATATGTCAGACTACAACTTGTTGGACAGATTGCTTGGTCCGGGTCCAGTGTTTGAGTGATTAAAGGCATAATTTATATACCATTGATACACTCTAAAGAAAACAAAAAGGTACAAAAGTTGTCACTGGGGTGGTACTTTTGAAAAAATGTATACCTTTATACTTTATTTACCCCTTAAGAGTGCATATTAGTACCTTAAGAGTGCATATTAGCTGTGTTGAACTTTTATTTACAAAGCAAGTGTATATTATGTTTCTAGCAATACAGTATCATAATTTTACAACATAATATTTGGTCAAATCACAGCCAGCTACATTTTCTCTGAGTGCTTTCTATTTAAATTTATTTTAAAATATACTTTATTTTTGTGATGGCAAAGCTGATTTTTTCCCCCTCAGAATTCCTTTGTTCAAAACTACAGCATTTATTTGAAAAACCTGCTGTAGCATGAATATGCACATAAGAGAGAGAGAGAGAGAGAGAGAGAGAGAGTTTATTTATTGTTGTTATTATTCTGCACCCATATAATAAGAATCATTGGGGACCATTGTTATTTTGAACCGCGTTGATCTTATATGCACAAAAAAAAAAAAAAACGTTTTTGAAAGTTTTACAAAATTATGCTAGTTTTGAAAGATATGAGAATGAGAAAATTAACTTTTTTTAAAACTATTCCTTTAATACTGAACTAAGCAATATGATTTTTATCTAGCAAGTAGCGCAGTTCAGAATTTTAGCACTTTCTGCTGCTTGTCAATCAAGTCAACGGGCCAGAACTTAAAGTTAATTAGCCTAACTGGTTTGTAGTATCTTGGCACATTAATATAGAATTAAATTAATATAGAATTAAAGTGTGGTCACAGAGTGTGGCCTTTCAGGGCTTATTGCTTTATTGCTTAATACACTATATGCCAAACCCAAAACAACTTCTAATGCTGTTAACTTCAAATAAAGATCGATCTTGTGTGTGTGTGTGTATAAATACAAATACACAAATACTTCGTGTAGTGAAAGTGGGTTGGTGAGAAGAATGTATATATTTCTGGAAAAGCCCATTGCATGATGGAGATAAGCCAAATAAGAGGCATAAGCCAGATAAGAGGTGATGGGGACCCACAGAAAATGCTTGAGAGGGGCAGATAGGTGCGTTTATATCTACAGGCTTGAGAGTGTGATGGAGGCAGATTATTGAGCTCATGCATAAAGCTCTGCTGTGATCTGTTTCACAGTTGGCGCTGCCGATACCTCACTCGTCTTTGCTCTTCCTTTTTTCTCTGATCAGTGCTTCTCTTTACTGGGCTTCTTGAACCACACTGTTCGTCCACCTATCTTTAAACCCAAGGGCTTCCAGCTGTTTCAGTTTTTTTTTTTTTGTTATACTGCTCTCACACGTAGAACCAGAATAAAACTTCTGATCAAAACTGCCTCATATCAGCCATCTGTTAAGCCCAGGTGGTTTTTCTTTTTACTCTTGTATACTTTTATCTCACATGCTGACTTGGAGAACTACGGAAATATTTTTAATTGCAGAACAACAAAAATTATTGCATGTGCATCAGTTGATGTGACCTAGTGGTTAAATATATGGGAGATCAACCGATTGTAGTTCTAATCCCAAATCAGAAGTGCAAGCAAAGTGTACTTGAAGCACTACATGTTGACCCTAACCCCATTTTAAGGCCTGAAAATGACCTATTCAAACTGAAATAGATTTTATTTCTCATTACTTTATCATAATACTAGTCTCCTTGAAAAGTATTGGACGTAGACTCCCAAAGGACAATTGAAACAAACTTTCATAATTACCCTTTACTCTGTTGTCTTATGTGTGATATGCTGCAAACTGTTCCATTCACGTTTCTTTGTTTCCACCCTGCAGACATTTCACACTTTTGCCCCATGTGAGCCTCAAGCATCTGCTGCTAAACTCTTGCTGAATGTCCTTTTATAAAAATATTTTTTGATCTTATGTGCAGTCTCTTTGCCAAATTATTGATAAAATATAATCACATTTGAAAACAGGTGAGTGTAAGTGCTATAAACAATGTTAGCACATATACTGTGTTTCTCAATGACCTTTGCACTAAGTTCTAATCAACATGATTTACTGAATACTTGATATTACACATTCAACAGAGCTTTTATTTTGCATGATTGGTTCTGATACAAACACATATTTTACTGTCACCAGAACATTTCTGGGTCACACTTTATTTTAAGGTCTAATTCTCGCTATTAACAAACCGTTAACTATGACAATTGTCTCAAAAATCAGAATATGTGCTTTATAAGTACTTATAATCAGCCAGTATATTAATAATAGGCATGCTAATAAGCAACTAGTTAATAGTGAGAATTTGTCCCTGTACTAAAGTGTTACCCATTTCTGTAATAAAACAATGATCCTCATTTTCTGATCATATTCAAAGTTTTACACCTTTGTTATATTATATAGTTTATAAATGTTGCTATTTTTGAAAATACAGTACTCAGTAAATAAATATAATGTGCACGTGACATTGTAAATAGTGTGCCTCTTGAGATTGTTTTTTTACTTATTTAAAATTGCACCACTCACTTTATTATGTATAGTTTACTGGGGAGAAGTTAAACAAGTGCAGTAGTCCGTAAATTGTCCCACTCAGTAAGGTTAATACACCACTATTAGACCCCCTACTGGTTCCTTTGTCAGCGGTGGGATAGGAGGGGGTTTAGGGGTGTAAGCCAGAGGACCATAAACTAATTAAGGTTGTAGAGAAGTGGAGCCCCTTTAAAATTGTTTATAAACCATTAGGGGGAACACGATCTCCCGGGGATCTGCCGTGCAATTAGAACCAAGGTCAGAGGAACAGCAGAGGGGGAATGGGGCATGCTCAGTACTGCTGCTGTGGACAGAAAGTGGCATTTACACTGGGGCAAATGCTCGCTTTTATTAATTTCCTAAATAAATAGGTGCCTCACGAGGCCCTTTGTCAGTATAATGCACCTTCAGTGATATTAATGAACCTCTTGCTTATTTAGCCTATTTTTCCCTCTCTGGCTTTCCCCCCTTTCTCTCTCTCCTCTTTTTTTCTCTTTGTATGCCAACTTAAAAGAAAAAGAAATGGAACCATTTGCAACCATTTTGCACCTTGCGGCTCTTGGGGGTTGGTGTCAAATACAGAAATGGAACATGTGAAATTGGTTAAAGAAGGGAGAAAGGGAATTGTTAATCATTCATTTACTAAAGAGAAGCAAATGTTGTATTCTGTCCCAGTTTCCACTAGGAGACCCCTTGTTGTGTTAAAACCTATGGAATTCGGTGTGTTGCATAAGCAACAAAGACTGGAGGTAAACAGTCCCTGTTGTATTTACCCGAGATCAGGCCTGTAGGTAATCTATCCATTTATTATCTCTCTCATCTGTTATTTCCCCCACCCTGGAACGTGCTTAAACAGCCAGGACAAATTAATTGCCAGTGGAGCTTACGATTTTCTGATAATCAGATAAATATTTGCATGCAGTGGTGGCACACACTAAAGAAAATGGGGCCTGAGGCCTTAACAATTTGATTTGGCCAATTGGTCCCCTGCTTCGCCGGAACAGTTTATTGACTGGAAGTGCGGAGCTGCGGATTGCATCGACACATGCACAGACAGTTGCCTGCCAGCCTATTCTTCCATCTCTTACACAGTTAGCACTGATTAATGCTTGATCTTTGACACTCATGCCAAGTCAAGTTCCAGCCTTCAACACATGATCTTTGAAGTGTCTACGCTGGATGTCAGAGTTCTTGCCGGAAATGCGTCCTATGGTTTTTTTGTGAATTTTCCGGCAGACCCTAGGGGTTGTCAGAGAATACAGATGAAGTGATCCACTTTCATCCTTATCAGATGGGCTCCTCTCAGAGCAAAGGGTTTGAGATGTCCTTCACTTTTGCATGCTGAGACCAGAGATACTACAACCAATACCATCTCAGCAGCGCTCTTGAGACACTCAGATGTGTCGCCTCAATCTGTTTTTTTTTTCTTTTTCACACTCTTTTCTCTCGCTGTGAAGAACACAGTACTGGGCCAGCGTGTAATTTTACTCGTTTCCCCCTGGGCCGACACGGCCCTGTGCACAGTCAGGCTATTTTCTGAACTGTTGTTTAAGCAAGAGGGGGCTATTGTCTCATATTTTGGCTCAGCACATGAGGGATAATGTGACTCGGAGCAAATACGGCGACCGCGTGCAAGAGTAGCGCTGTTTTAGTCCACGTGTGTATCAGTGTTGCATGAGGGCTGCAGCAGGGGCCGCTCTTTTGTTTTAGGAGGCTGTGTTATCCTCCTGCCCCCCTGCCAATTATATTCAATCAGCCACTCTTGAGGAAGTGGCAGCAGGAAAAGCTTGAGTTTTCTGCTTGGCTGCCGCTCTCTCCTGTCCCTCTTTTACTGACAGCCGTTTGCCTCCGTTGCAGCTCACTGAGCCCCTCAGTCAGATGTCTGATAGTGCAGCCTGTCGCTCATATTCTTCCTGCCACATAACCTCCCTCATTAACTCGTCTCTAAGCGTGCACATGCAAAGTACTAAACTCATGAACCATACCTTTAAAAGAGAAATCCATCAGCCCCTGGCCACGATAACATGAGTGTGATGCACATTGTACAAATGCACTGTCTCAAGTGTCTTTTCTTGTCTATCAAGATAATGTTAAGGCTATGCCATGAAATGAATGGAAGAGAGACAACAGATGTTAAGCAACCAAACATGATAATTCTGTCAATCATTCACCAATCATTCCATCTGCAAAAGCTCTTAAATCGTATCTACATTCTTTTCAGCTTGGTGCACTGCACCAGACTTGACATCATTAATGCTAAAATGTCTTTGGCTCTTGAGTGTCTTGTAACTGAAAACGTTCTGCACCAATTCAAATGTGTTTAATGGACAATGTGATATGAGATCTTTAGAGTAATTGTATGTCTTCAGAATAGTTTGAATATAGCTCATGGGACCTATAGTCTACTTACATGGTGTCGTTTTTATCCATTTTGGAGTTTGACTGTTATGGTGAATAGTCTTCAAATTGCCCTTCTGTATTCCACAGGGGAAGGAGAAACATGAGTTTGCGGCAACACAAGGTTGAAGTAAACAATTGCAGATTTTTCTTATTTTTTGACTGAACTATTCTTCTAAGCCCCTGTGACTGACATAGAAAAGAAGACTATGGTCGATTTCAAAGAGTGAACTAGGGAAGCAGTGAATGCAGTCATTGAAAGGTTCAGAACATAAGCTCATGATCCTGGATGTTCATATTCTGCATTGGTGGGTTATTTCTGATCCAGCTTCGCCTGGAAGAGCAGAAGCGATTGATAGGAAAAGAGGGCTGCTTAGACAAATGGAAAGGCATCAGCAGCCGCAGAGAGAGTGTAAAAGCCCTTTTCTCTCCATGAATAACACAAAGCTGAGCTCTTATTATGTGCTCTGGTTATCATGGGTCGTCATCACAGCTCCAAATCCTTTCAGCAGGCTTGTTGTTTGCATCAAGCAGATCTTTCCACAAGTTCTTATCAAAGGGCTGGCCTTAATCTCCTCAGATTTACAGCTATTTATTATCACATATTTAGAAAAAAAGTCACCATCTTATTCTGTTGATCTCGGATCACTTTTTTTTTGCCTTTATTCTTTTTCACTCAGCGGAGAAATCAGTCCCTTTGTGGGTAGTGTCAAAGGGAGATTAGTAATCTACTGAAGGTGAGTGATGGACGTTTTGGAGAGTATAACATAGTCCACAAAAGCTTCAGCTGGGAAGCTCCAGTCACTTTACCAGATCAAAGATGGATTGAGTAAAAAAGGACGCCACAAAGCTTCAACTTGTTCCCCAGCCAAAGCTTTAAACAAATCCCTGGAAAAGAGGATGCTTTCTAAGGCGCATCGAGCGGGAAATTTGGCACCTGCTTGTATCATCAGAGCTCTTCCTGTCACAGCATGTTATAGAGGTGCAAGTCAAACCCTTCCTAGTTCTTCTTTTCAAGATTATAGAATCTCTTCAGCTCAGTTCAAAGCTGGTTAATGATATTGCTGTGGAAACCGGATTGTTTACAGCTCCCAGGGTCCAGTGTGTAAGAGCACCTGCACTTCATTAAAGCCACGGGTGCTTTAATAATGCAGATGTAATTACGAAGGTCTCTGGGCAGGCTTAATGCATGCTTAAGACTGACCCACTCTTTCTGCCTCGGAGGTAATTGCATTGCATCCATGTGTAGCCAGAACATGACATACAAGGAGCGAGAGAAAGAGGCATTTAACTTGTTTAGCTCTTGCTATCCAATGGATTTCTTATCAGATGTTGTCTCCAGGGGAATTGCACAGAGTTAAAGCAATGAAGAAACAACAAAATTAAACTGGAGATCTCTTTACGCCCTGTATCCAATTGGAGTGTTGTTGGGAGTCAGCTTTGCCTGTTAACATACACTAGGAAGGAAATACATCCAAAAGTGGTGTTGCTGGGTTTCTTTTTCTGCAGTGTCTTGCAGGGGAGCTCTGCAAACACCATTTGATTCGACCGAGTACTACTCCTTGTGTATATTAAACAACAAACATGTAATAGGGATATATCAAATTCCTCATGTTCCACAAGGAAAACCATAAAAAGCATCCAGTCTGGTGAATCATCAAGAAACTTGTGAAAATACAATCTTCGCTCTTAATGTGAACTACCTGTCCTTTACTGACATGATGTGGCATGATGCTTCCTGTCCAGTGTGCAACTGTTTTCTAAAGCTTTAGAACAGCTTTGGATGATGAGCAGATCGAAATGTAAGTTATTTTTACTGGTAATTTCCCATTTCACTTGTTGAACCTTTCAAAGAAATGTCTCTTGGACACAACATTGTCATCAGTTTATGTGCATTGTATATTAGTCAAGAAACTAAATTAAACTGATAGTGCCGGGTTTGGCTCAGCATCCCAATGGAATGTTGTTTCTGAGTCAGTTTTGACCGTTAACATGCACTTAGCACTTGGTAGGTATGCAGGAGTTGGAGCCAAGGTTTTGCCCACGAGATGCCCTTGTAATATGTTCTCAGATCAGATCTGATTGTGACTGCATCTCGAATCATGACTTTCACCCCTTTCCCCACTGCCTGGCCACTTTGCCCTAACTCTCAGGGACTCCTGCAGAGATAGATTAGCCCGGCATAGAGCGTTAATGTTCACTGAGCCACAAGCATCCTCCAGGGTCAGTGCTCCAGCTGAAGATTAGGTGTAGACCTGTGAAAGTAGGCCAAGCACGGACTCGCCCCATCTGTTTCAGTGCCGCCTCATTGTGCTGCCCCTTTAAAGACCTGTTTTGAGGTCACAGCAAAAGGGAGGTGGCTGGTTTTAATGGTCGGGATCCAGCTATTCATGTATTCATCTAAGGCACCTCTGGAGCGCCACGGCTGCACATCTGAGCCTGAAGGACAGCTGAAATTGTTTATCGGTTAATGACTTCTCTCCCCTCGCGGGTGTTTGCCGCCTCAGCTACTCCCAGGCTACATTAAAGCATCCTGCCTCTCTGAAGTCTCATCAAAGATGGAGCCATAGACCTACTCACATAGTGCAGAATATCTGTCTGTCCACCTTTGCAAGTTGAAGACTGATTGCAAAAATGCTTCTCTTTGTTCGGTCCAGGGTATTTGCACTTGTTGGGGTTGCCAAGACACAGAGGACCATGATATTTGGCAAGCAATTAGGTGATTGTCCAAAGTGTATAATTAACTCTCCTACAATCATTACCTCTTGACAAATTTTGGAACCCTCAAAGAGCCACTTAGAGGTTGATCCAGTGAAAATTGATTGGAGTAAAAAGCCTTCGAGATAATACTGAAATCAGTGCAATTTGATGCAAAGAAAAAGGCTAGCTAGGCATTTGAATGTAGTCTTTATACAATTACAGATCTCTTGTCACTAAATGTACTTACGCTTCAAGAGTTCATATGAAGGTGTCCCCATTAGGTATGATATAACTCAGACCGCTTGATAAGGTGTCACCATTATTGTCACTCACACTGTCATCTCTCCATTTGTCCAATGAAGTTATCCATTTTCATGGTCATTATGACAGTCATTTTAATGTTAAATGTCATCTAAAAATTAGGAGCAGCTTCTGTCTAGCCATGCATTCCAGTAAATGAGTTAGAGAGAATACAAATGTAGACAGTGAAGGTTGAAAGCAAAAGTGCAAGGCTATCCTAAAACTTGCTGTGTGTTTGTTTGGTTGTTTTTTTTTTGTTTTTTTTTTTGTTCATTTTTTGGTTGTGGTCTGTCCTACACACATTTATATGACCTTTCAAGTTATGAAATTACTCTGTCATATGCTACATCTTCTCCTCACACGGTTTGGTTTAGGGAGGTGATTTCACAGCAGGTATCGTTGGACCTGTTTACAACTGAATGTCCCTCTTGCGTACAGCGCATACATGCATACTCCGTCTGTTATTTTCTTTATACGCATACCTCCTTCACATCAGCAGTTTTATTGCTGTGAATGATGGGTCTTCAGCTTCTGTTGATTATATCCATGACTGACAATCTCAGCTTAGCAAACCACCCAATTTATCATCCCTAACCCACTGCTTGTTTTACGCTGGCTCTCGACAGCTGAACTTGTGCTCCGTTTCTATGGGCAGTATGGCTAGGCTAAGTTTCCTCCTGCGGCAGCGCAGAAGGAATCCCACTGAGGCTTGGGGAGTGATAGAGGTGGGTGGGGGTCTCTTAAGTAGCTGTCTGGTCAAGAAGGGTCTTTTAACGTAGGCTGAAATGAATGTGGTAATTAAGCGGCACTGTGGGCCACAGGACCTTGATGAATATTATTACTTAATTATAGGATCACTATTCCCAGCATGCAGATGAGCTCTGCTAGCACACAATTTCTTTCCCAGTGCGGATGGGTGGTGGTGCATGTATTTGTGCATACATATGCATATGTAGGGGGTGTGTTCACTGTGTGCCAGTTTCAAGATATTGTCTATCCATTACTCTTACCTACTGATTGTTGCAGTAGAAATAACAACATTACACCAAATAACTTTAACCCATTAGACAAAAATTATATTTCAGTTATAATAGTATAATTTTTGAATTCATAAGTAACATTTTTAAAACAGAGTAACGCTGCTGCATTATGGAGATTTAGGGCTGTAGCTATAGATTATTTTAGTAATCGAGTATTCTACAGATTATTCCATCGATTAATCGAGTAATCGGATAAGAAGTAATTTTTCTTTATTAAAGAGCAATACTAAATATACAAGAGATAATAAGATAGATCTCTTAAAATAAACAACTAATTTGTTTTCTTTTTAGAAAAATAAAAATTTTTATTGCTGAAATTGCATACATTAATAACCGTGAAAACTAAACCCATTTAATGTATTTAATTGCCAAATTGCATTCAAAATGCAAATATAAATATATCAATAAAAAAATTAATAAAAATACAAAAATCAATTTCACATTACTTTAAAAAGGTAAACAATACAAACTAAAACTAAAGCATAAATCAAAATAATAGTAATAAAAATAATAATAATACCTAAGCATTGCATTTATGTTGTGCAACTTAACTGCTGTGTTTGGATTTTTTTGTTGGCAAAATAAAGCAAAAACAGGCAATATAGTGTCTAAAACGTAAGTCTCATAATATTACCTTCTTGTTTATTGAACTGTTGAATAAAATCACATTTGTAATCATGCTGATTTTAGAGGTGAAATCTGGCACATTTTGTGTGATATTGACTAACTTTCTTTTTTGTGGTATTTTTATGCACAATGGCACTTAGTCTTTCACAAAACATAGCTAACGTAGGGACATTATAACTAGCCACCATATTGATTTACGGTCTTAAATATGTCCAGTTCTTTTTTTTAAAGGCTGGTCCCTGTATTTATACAGTCTATGGTCTGGTCCAGCGTTTATCGGGTTGTGCGACTGTAATAATGGTCCGTGGGGAAACACGGTGTTCCGTGTGTAGTTACAGTAAATGGACTAAACGAAGCCTCGAGGCAAATAATTTGCCTCGATGATTTTTTGTATTCGAGTTACTCGAGGTATTCGAGGAATCGTTTCAGCCCTGATAGAGAGTAACTGTCCTAAACATCTAATAATTATTACTCATTACTAGTTTACGGCAGTTACTTCACATGATTTCAGTGATACACATTAAAAGTCACAAGTTTATGACAGTGTTGTTCATTGTGAGTTTGAGGTTATGGCAATGTTACTTATTACACATTTATGACATTGGTGTAAACTTAAATAGCGTAAACTTAAATAACTGTTATTGTAAGCTCAAACTCCGTTATCATAACTCTAAACAACTCCTGACAAGTAACAGTGTTGTTAACTTGTAACCAGTAACAATGGAACTAACTATAAACCGAAACATAAGCAAATATTGTCACAAAATCAGACTCAGGCCCTGTTTACACTAGTGCGTTTTCGTTTTAAACCGGCATTTTTAAAATGAAAACGGTCCTCGTCTATGCTGCCGTTTTCACTGCATTTCAGAATCGATCTCTGAGTGTCCACACTACACAACCGAAAACGCATGTCACATGACCATCCGTTTACACTGAAACGCAACCCAAGAGTTTTTAAACTAAAACGGGGTCTGTTGCGTTTTCAGAAGTCTGTTTTGGTCCGTTTACACTGAAACACAACCCCAGAGTTTTCAAACTAAAACGGGGTCTGCAGCGTTTTCGAAAGTCTCCATTTTCGAATGTTGAAAATGCCGGCGTAAATGAGAGGCGTAACCGTAGCAAAAGTTTTGTGTTAAAACGAAAATGCACTAGTGTAAACAGCCACAGATTTAATTCTGTTGTAAAGGAATTTAGGAAGAATGTTTGTTTGTTTGTTTGTTTTTAATTCACACAATTTGTCAATTTTGCATTTAGGTCATGTATTTCATTGGGCAAATATGTGTAGCGTTTTAAGTTTCTCATCTTTCTCTCTCCTCCCTCAAGGACAACTACACCTTCGCCCAGCCTGGGATCCAGAGGAAAGTGAAGGCACTGGAGGAGCTGGTCAGCCGGATTGATGGTGCGTACCCTTGGTGAAGCACACCCTACTTAGCTCCGTCCTCTCCTTTTTTCTGCCTGTGCCCTCTCTCTCTTTTTATCTCTGACTGTCTCTGACTAACCCATACCCCCAGCCCCCTTCAGCTGCAGTGTCAGCCCCAATCAGTGCACCAGTGCTTTGGCCTTTAGTGGAGAGTGCTCGCTGCTCTGGCCAGGAAAGCAAAAGGCACTGGAGCATAAGCCTCTCTCATTACTTTCTATTAGGTGACCGAAATCAGAATTCAATGCCCATTTCTTGGAGACAGGAAGCCCTCTCCTCTCCTCCCGCACGAGGCCTCTATCTCCCCAGCCTGCATTAGACCCAATGATTGCTTTAATTTCTGAGAGAAAGACTGTGGTCAGAGCATATTGTTGATGTTTTTACCCCGCTCACTTTGTGTCTATGTGGCAAATAGAGAGAGACTGTGTTTCATTCTCATCAGTTTTTCCGCATTATATAGAGCTGCTTGTTCTTTCCTCCGCTTCTGTTTTGATTGCCTGCTCGATTCTATACTTTTGTTCCAGAAGAAGCTTTTTTGTCTCTTCCAGTTTGATTATTCAGTTATTTATGGGACCTGTCAGAGGGAATTAAGGTTGAAAAGTAGCTGATCACAACATAATTTTTGCTTTTCCTCTAAAGAAATTCCTCCCTTTACTAAGCACGAAGACAACTACCTTTAGGCTGATGTACTTTACCCACATCTGTCACCAAAAAACAAGGTGTACCACCCTGAAACCTGCTAAAACTAGATGTTCCTCTAGTTTGCATCAGTCTAGTGGTTTTGATTTGGGTAATTTGATGTATTTCATGGAGACAAGCACAATAACATTGGTTTAATGAGCCTGGTGAGCAAGCATTATTAGTTGAAGGCTTTGTACTCAGACTTGTTCTTGAGTAACCTTCACATTGTCAGGCTCCAGAGCTTTTCGCCTGTCACATTTATTGTGTTTAGCCACTCTTGATTACAGATAATGTCTTCTATTAGACATTCAAATGGGGTTTGGAAGTGCTTTGCAAAGAAACCAATGAAAGGGAACAATTGATATTTGAGATTCATGAAAAGACGCTTGGCTTTTTTTCTCTTTTTTTATTCTTCACCAGTTTTCAGCTAAACAACAACTTATGCTTTGTGAGTAATTATGAAGGATACAGTTAGTTATCCTTCTGGATATGGGTGTACTGTAATTGTGTCTTGCTCGGGTAGTTACTATTTTAATGTTATTATTGGAGTCATGGCATACCATTTAGCGCATATTCTCCAGGTATATAATATCACACAATTTAATAATCTGTTCATCAGTTCACTATATGGCTTTCTGCCAAAACATTGAAAATTAATTGTTTTGTTTTTTTCCACTAGATAAAATATACGCTGGATATTTTGACATGCACTGCAGCAGCTGATCACTAAATAACTTTCACTCACGGCGCAATGCGACAAAATACTATAGAACCCATTATAATCAGTGATGCCATAGGCGCCGATCCGAAAATGATCGAGCACCCACAGAAAAACACGAGATAGTCTTTGTTCATTTTAACCAATAAGAAATTTATTGCAGCTTGTATGACTTCATTCTCGTTTTCATTATTCATTTGAGGCAGTTTTTTGGCATTATTTTAATGGTAAATGTCAAGAGTGCATTATTGTAATATGAGAGAGCGCCAGCATGAATCTCTCTGCTTGCAGCGGGCTTGCTCTCCCATATAATGATCGTGGCTCTGCGCTCTCTCAGATATTATGTGTGCGCCCTCAAACTTTTTCCTGTGTACGCGAGAATGAGTGCTTATTGTAAACAGGTATTTATTAAATCATTTTATTTAGTGAAGCGCAACCCTCATAGAAAGAATGTGTGTATTATTTGGTTACTAAAGAATGTATTTGCAGTCCGTGCGTTTCACTTCGCAAGATACATTTTGTGTAGTAAATTCATCAAACGCACCATCCAACGGAGTATACGCTAGAAAAAACAAAAAACAAAACTAACACCCAGTATAATTAAATACTGAGTAATGAGAATGAAACATTTGAAAATATTACATTTGTTGCGTATGTGTATGATAACTTAGCCCAGTTATTATTTAGTCATGGAAACAGCGGTGAAAATGTGTTGAGCACCCACCGGCAGAAACATAAATCGCCGCCTATGAGTGATGCTGTCTACACTGGATGTGCCGTGATGCACCACAACAAATCCCCGACAGTAAACTGTTGCTTCGTCCTATTTATGATGTAGTGACACAAAGTTCAAATGAATTGCAATGATTGCGACAACTGTCGTGATGTGTACCACCTCGGGGGGAGGGTGATCTTGATCTTAACATCGTGATGTCTGTCAGCCACTGGCGATGGACGATGGCATCATCTATTGGCCCAACCCTAATGTACTCAAAATTATGAATTTGACAAAGAATTTGACTAGGCTATTAGATGCAACAAAATCATTCACAATCCATCCCATACAATCTTTGTCGTGAAATCTACATACACCAATAAGTTCACAGTTTGAACATTCTTGTTTCCTTGAAACAAGGTGAATTATCCATTGTCACTTTCATTATGGTTGTTAAAGTCTTATGCAATTAACAACAAAGTCAAATTAAACCATTTCAGTGTTACGCAAAACACCCCGCTGCTCGTCATGTATCACTGTCGCGGATGGTTAGGACAAAAACTCTGATTAAGTGTCTTGTTAGGACACGTGAGAGACACTTGTTGGTTGATACTGGCCTGGCTTTGTTTTAAACTATTTTCTTTGGCTGCGAAACATAAATGACGTAACTGGTAGTATTGTCTAAAATGTAAGTTAATGAATATGACTTCTTGTTTATTGAACTCTTGGATAAAAGCAATATCCCATTCCAAATCATTCTGCTGATCTGAATATCAGCACTCTTGTTCATATGATTTTGGTTAAATAATTGCCACTTTTTGTTTCTTTCCCGAACAGCTGCTCAAACAGAAATGAGCTTATTGCAAGTGAAGTTTAGATGCCAAACACCTCTTTCACATTTCCCATTACTCCTTCATTTTAGTTAATCTACTCTGATCAAACCTAATTTGATCGAGTCAATTGGGTGGGGATTTCTTGTCCACATCAGATAATCACTTCTCTTGATTTAGTCCTATGGGTCAGTGTGCTGTGTTCAAAGCATAAATCATTTGGTTCGACTTGGTAGGACAAGACGCAAATAGCAATAGTATGTTTTAATACTTGCCACCTGGGCCAACAGGGACAACATGCCAAGAAAACAGGGTCACAACAGAAAGGCTATTGGATGCTCTGCAGTCAGCTAAGTGAAAGTTACGCTGTTCTTACGAAATGCAACAAGGCCTTAAGATTTCATTTGGAAGTTAATGCAGCCAGGTCAAAGTGCGCAAATCGTTCCATCTTTGATGTATGACGGCTCTCTTCCCAGCATCCCTTTATCTTGTCCTTCGAACAGCCCTCACTCTGTTTGGGTTGCACTTTACATATATAAAAGATGTGCCAGAGAAGGAGCGTGTAATTGCTGGTCGCCAGAGAGTTGGGTTTCTGCCATGCTCATCTTCATCAGGCTGCCTGGATTACTGTCACATTATTTCCAAATTTCCCCCTTGTAAGGACGGCACATGTCGACCTTAATCATGCTGCTCTTAGATCTGGCACTGTCGTGGTGTTTTACATCATATTCTCCCCTGTAATAAAGTTGGGGATGTAAATCAATCAGGCGAACCCTTTTTGCACTCTTTTCTTCGCCGGCACGCTGAAGCACATTGCATGCTTGGTCACTCTCCTGTCCCGAACAGAGGTTACGGTACCTCTTCCAGCACTAATGAGGCTGGGGGTTTAGAACATGCGACTGCTGGGAAGGTCTGAGCCCAGACCTGTGGTGTAGTGATCAGGGTACGGGATCATGGTCACGGGACATGTTCGTTCTGCCTCCGTCGCCATATGGCTCCTCTCAGTCAGAGTACAGCTAGGGCATGTTTGTCAGGGCCCACAGCGGCCCACCAACATGACAGGCATTCCCTGCAGGAAGCTGCCCCCGAACATCAACGAGAGAGGCTGAAGGTCATCTGACCTCGCAGCTGTGAGCTGTCCGTCCCATCTTGCTTACATCGGCAAAGTGTGTCCATGTACACCCAGATGTTCGGATACAGATGCACCGCTCAGGTGCTGAGGTCACGCTTACACAACACCTGCTTTTTTGTTATGGAAGCAGCGCCTTTGAGAGCCACTGGTGGGAATAATGCCAGTAATGATTGCACAGAGGAAAATAGAAAGAATTGCATCACATACCTGTTTCGAGTTTGGAAATTCATCAAAAAGTTATGTGCCTCATCTAACTGAATGGTTCTTTTAGAGAAAATGTGGTCAAAGTGGCTTACCTAGTGGCTTTGAAATTGTGTTAATTTTGTTAATGAAAACTATGGCGAAAAATGTTTGTTGAGGAGCTTTTTTCCCATGACAAGACAACATTAAATTCAATAAACAATAACTGTGACTAAAGGCCTTTAGTTTGGAATTATTGTAATTACTATTAGGAATTTCACTGTTATAATATTATTTTTTGTTTGTTTTACCAGTTGTCATAATGTAGACAGAGAGAGTGCATAAGTCTTTGATATTAATTTATATAATAAATAGCCTATAATAAATCTGTGCAATTGGTGAGGTAAAATAAACTATATGTATGAGTCGGCATTGTGTTGATTTGTGCTTATTGACGAAAGTGCAATACCTAAAATGCAAAAATTAATTTCTCAAATGACAACAATCATTACAATTATAATTTTGAGCAAAAATCGTTTTTATCAGTTTAACCATTGGCATGATGAAAAATGTGAAAAAAGTTTTCATTGACTAAAACTAAACTAAAATGTTCAGGCATTTAGTCAACTAAAACTATATGATATGATAATATGATAATAACTAAAAAGTACATTTGACACAGGACTAAGACTAATTTAAAAGACTAAGACTAAAGTCTGAAATTCTCATCCAAAATTGTTGAACGTTAAAAAATAAATATGACCTCACGTTGTGTCAATCATGTTTACACTGCCTCTGAAACTTTCGTCCGTCATAAAAAATTCGGATCGGGTTAAATTTTCTGCATTTTTCGCATCTGTAGCAAGCTTTTTTAGAGCTGTTTGTGCGTGATGAATGTTTAGAATGACCAATACAAAAAAATGCATTTGAAAATTAAAATCTTTAAGACTAAATTAAAAGGCTGACAAAAGTAGCACTACTGTGAAAGTAGTAGAGTTGCTTTATTTGTAAGTTTTGTTTGTGATATTCACTTTGCCACTCATTTTTGCCAGAGAAGACCCATATTTAGTTTCAAATTAATTGAGCAAGCAATTGCAAAGGTATGAGTTTTTTTTTTTTTTTTAGTTGTAGTGCCCTTTCTTTTAAAGTATTAATATGTGCCTTTAAGATAGTAATATTTAGAGGTAAATGAGGTACCCCAGTGACAGATTTGTGCCTTTTTTTCTGATAGTGCAATCTTTTCTGGAAAATTACAATTGCTGCAACACACACACACACACCCACACAGCTTGCTTTAAATTTGTTCATCTTGTTTGTACATTCTGTTTGGTGATATGTGCTTTGTTAATTAGGACTTAAACTAATTATTTTTGGTAAATGAGCACTTATTCTGACGTAATCAAATTGAATCAGAAGACTAAAGCCTTAAAAACAAATTAGCTCACGAAAATGTTTTGTTATAATTTTATTTAAAAAAAGAACATATTATATTTCTGCCTTTGTATATTTGAAGTATGGGTTCGGAAAGAAAAAAAAAAAGACTGCAAAACTGGGCTGTAAAATAAAAGCAAACTGCTATTTCAGCTATTTTTTTAGCTGTTTTTCCCCCCTCTATGAATAAAGTTAGGGCCAGAAATAAGTTTCTATAGGCTAAGTGGTGATTGTTCATGCAAAACCCAAAGCCACAATGCCAGCTTGTTGTGGGTGGTTGCCAGGTCATTTTTAGGTTGTTACTTACTGACCCGTGGACCCAAAAGTGCCTACGTCTAAGATATTCTTGATATGGATCTGGATCCTGTATGGGTTCAACCATGAAAGTTAATAAGCATATGCAATGGAATTAGTATTGCCTACTTAGCAAAACATTGCTAAATCACATCTGGATGACTTTCCAGCTTCATTGTTTATGAATCAACATTATATATGGTGTAAAGCTTGAGAAAATGAAGTTGCTTTGCTTACAGACTGTGAAAAGTGAAAATCACTTTCTGTGAAAGTGCTGTAGAGTTTGACTGAAATTATACATAATGGCTAATTTTAAATGTCAGTGCTATAGATGTACCTTTGGTTTTATTGTCATGGAAACTTCACTCGTGGACTTTGCACTGGGCGTTGCTGTCATGTAATCTAAAGAGCAAAGAAGCCATTTCTTTCCACTGAGAACAACTCTGCAGACTGAAAACCTGACATTATAACGCCAGTATGCCTGACGTGAGTCTGTGAGGTCTTTTTATGTCCTTTGGCTGCATGACGCGTATGTAGATGTACTTTCATGCGTAACCCCATGCATTTTGTCATGGCTCATTTTTGTCAAGCCTTTGCCTGTAGTGCAATGTTGAATTTTACAATGAAGACCTCTTCATGTATTTCGCAGTTGGTTCGCTGTCTCTTGCACTCAGTCAAAAAATAAAATCTCTGGTTCTGTGAAGTCATTGTGACAGATCAAGCTTTCAAACAGCTACATTGATTTCTTTTACATTTCCGTCACCACCAGGCCCTAAGCGGCCTGCCAATTTCCTCACCACAGAGTTGATCCTAGGCTTTAATTATCTGCCTGCTTTTCAAAAGAGCCGCAAGCGCTTTTTTATAGGATTTTCACACCATAACCACCTTCAAAATATGGCCATTTCCACTTCCTGTTCTCATAATTACATGCTGTGGTAAAACACATCAGCCTCTTTTTTTAAAACTTTAAGCTACAGCTCTTACCATAGTGATTCCCAAGTAATGTCTAAAAATTATAATATGAATTGTTAAAGATGAACTAACTTTCAAATCGAAGTAAATGTATTTATTTAGTATTTATTTGATTTTTATTTAATTTATATAAATATAATTTGCATATAATATAATTTATTTTTATTATATAGGACAAATAACTACCTACTGGCAACCAACTGTGTAACATCTACCAAAAAAATTTTTATTTTATTTTACTTCATTTTTTATTTATGCATTTATTTATTTATTTTTTGTGATAACCCCACAGTAATTTGAACAAGCTACCAATTTTTTTACTTTTTTTTTTCAGATTTACACTTCCCTAAACACTACATAAATTACACTTTACAGGACAGTCAGGTGGTATCTTGCCAGAATACGTTTCATTGTGTACTTGATTCCGATGTGCAAGAACGCTGATGTTACCCATGCATGAGTTCTGTGATCAATGACCATGCCCGACATCCCGATCTGCTGAAGTTTCATTGTTCTCAAGCTGCACCTTCATTTTTCAATGTCTTTAAACTGGCTTGGAAATAAGTGTATGCTCACAATTGAAATTAATACACCGATCACCGATAGATAAATGATAACCGAGAATATAGGCAGGAAGTTACCTTATATGAAGAAGAGAAATTGAGTGTATGGAAAGAGAAGGGCAAAGATATCTGTGAATCTATTATTCTTTGAGGTCAGCTTCACTTACTATATATGTCTTTCCCATGTTATGGGCAGATCACATCAGCAAAACATGCTGGGGAGAAAAAATAATATGTTATGCACAGTTTAATTATACACCACATGAAAAGTCTGGAATAAAGGATTTTGTTTTTGAAGGAACAAAAAAAGGACTCACCTTGCTGCTCAAGAGCCATTACTTATAATTATCAATGGTGAAAAAAAAAGTGGAAAAGGAAATTAATACTTAGCAAGATCAAAAGTGACATTAAAGATTTATAATGTTACAAAAGGTTTCTATTTCAAATGAATTCTGAACTGTATCACAGCTTCCACAAAAAAATAAATAAAATATTAAGCAGCCAAAACTCTTTTTCAACATTGACGGAAATAATAAGAATTGAGCACCAAATCAGCATATCCATAAATGATCCTTCATTCTTCATGTAAATGCAGACTTAGTGAGCATAAGATACTTCTTTCAATCAGTCAATCAATCAACATTTTGACTGCTAATTATTCCAAATTTTTAGACTTCTGTCATCAAATTGCTCTCGCAGGGTGTAGTATAAAATGCATCATGTTTGGCCAGGTTAATATTATGCATAATTGACATATGTAAAGTAGATGGTCATTTTTAGTGGAGATGACTTTGTGTCTCCTTTGACTGTTGAATATTGAGGACTCTCTCTTCCTGTCTCTCTCTCTCTCGCTTCATGTCTCTTTAACGCTCACACTCCACTCTCATTAGGAAACCAAACACACTATTGTCACAGTATGCTTTCAGTTCATTCGAGGGCTTGTAGTAATTAGCAGTCGTATTAGAAGATAGCCCATAAGAGTTGTTTAACGCTAAAATAATTCTGTTCGTCAGAAGCGCCCCAGAACGTGAACACTGTTTCCTCTTATCTCGTCTGTTTTGTATGAATACATTGAGGTTCATCAGCATGCAAATTGCTCAAGGTGAATTTATTTATGTAAATGAGGACACAATGTGGGCTTTTTTTCACACAAATCATATAAGGTTAGAAAGCACACATTAACATTTCAGGTGAGGCAGTACAGAGTCTCCTTAGAAAATGTGAAAAAAAAATGCTGATAACCTAAATGACACCTGATGTCGCTTTTCTTTTGGGGGATTTCTTTACAAACGCTGCTTTGAAATCAAATTTGCTCTTCTGATCCCAACAGAAAAACCTCAACTTGTATAAAACAAAGCTATTTGATTCCTTTTTTGTTGTCATTTCTTCTTTTGGACACCTTAAAAGGATAGTTCATCCTCATATTGTTGAAAACAATGCGACTTACTTTCTCCTTTGAAACACAAAAGTACATATTTTGAAGAATGAAACTGTTTTGGCGATCATTGACTTCAAAGAGTCACTTCTCAAAATATCTTCTTTCATGTTCCACAGAAGAAAGCAAGTTGTACAGGTTTGGAAAGGCATGAGGGTGCAAAAATAATGACATTTTTCATTAGGGTTGAACTTTCCCTTTAATGCCTTTGATTTCTTTTGGCAGCTTTTTTGTGCACTGTCTTTTTTTTTTTTTCCACTGCTGAACATGAAAGTATCTTGGGGCTGGACTGTAAATCAAATTGTCCAATTCTGATTTTTTTCTTAAATAGATTATTTCCCTTCCTCACATGAGCTTCAAACATTGTCCGTATGAGATACTGGAGTGAATAGGCAGCATTTCTTAATCGAGTTGATCTGGAATGTCCATTTTAAATAAGCCAATAATAATACAAATAATAATATATTTTTTTATTATTATTATTATTATACATACATACATACATACATGCATAAATACATAAGTAAAGATCAATAAAGCTGTGGAAGGTCAGTGTCAAATTTCATGTAAATTATGTGAGGAGTTGAAAAAGAGATGAAAATCTATTTATTTTTTCAAATAGCAATTTAATTTATTATTTTAATAAATACTGTAAAATATTATATTAATATTACATGCAAATATTGGATTTATATTATTATAAATTACGACATGATTAAATGATAGCATTTATACTTAATAAATTAAATATTTATACAAGGTGATCCATATATTATTGAGGTCAAACACCATTTTCATTGCCCTCTTCATGGCAAGTCAGAAGCACAATTAAGGCAAATATTGAGTTAGATTAAATTGCATGAATTCCAACAGCACTGTTAACGTTTAAGTCACATTGAACACATTTTTTTTTGGTGCCCAGAACAGAATTGAAAATGTCAGATACGTCCTGAATTCTGTTGAACACATTGTAATCCGAAAACCTGTCATATAAGGGAGGAGCATTCGTTTGTACCACGGGGGGGGGGGACAAATATACAAATATAGCATTTTAGTTGCTGTTTTGTGCTGCCAAGGTCTGTTATAAATGTTTGCAGTATTGCCTGTTTTCCATTTGCTTAGCATGAGTCAACCCCTTGACTGAAGATGTAGATGTGAAATAATGTCAGATTAAAAGCAGTGCACTTGAAACTCTAAACATTGATCCTATTGGACTCGAGGCGTTTGACTTATGGCTTATGAACAAGCACAGGAAGTAGCTTTCTGCCGTGATGATAAATGTCATCTCTACAATCTTGGGAGAGTGACAGCGTATTGACAATGGTCGCTGTCAACTGTCACACATCCAGATCTATTCTTAAATTCATTGTGCATTCGAAGTGAGACCATAATAATCCACACACACATATTCAGAGAACGTTACCGATAAGATGTAAAAAGTGGCCTGGTCCAAATTGAAAGGGATAGTTGGCTAAAAATATTAAAGTTTTGTTGTTATTTATGCACCCTGAACTTCAGTGTCAGTGTCTTAGATTGCATATTTTCCATAAAATATTTAATTTTAGATTATTATTACTTTTTTTTTTTAAGTCACACTTTTAATAAATTTGCTGTGGTTTTGTAAGTGTTGTTATTATTTTAAAATGTCTTTATAGTTCTTATCCCCCCCCCCCCCCTTTTT
>NW_015552618.1:159223-180748 GCF_001515605.1 Sinocyclocheilus anshuiensis | reverse complement strand
TCCCCCCCCCCCCTTAGTTTTAATTTAGTACTTTATTTTATTTCAAGTAACATTTTTTTAATGACTTTAGTTTTAATTTTATTATGAGTTAATGATAATAACCCTAGTTCTGCCTGTATAAGTCATATACAGATACGGCTGTTGTGATCTCACAGAAGGTGGGTGTTGTAGACCCCCCCCTCTCTCTCTCTAGGTGTCTGAGCAGGTTTTGGCTGGAAATGCAGCGAGGGCGAGACAGAGGGTCAGTGCAGATGTAATTATGGGATGGATGGGTGGGGGCAGAAGTCGAGCAGAAGTCCATTGCTCAGCAGAAACGTGGCAAACAGCTCACTTGTCTTTCTGTGAACTCTGACCTCTTCCTGTTCCCCATCCCCCTCAAAACCTGCATGTGTTTTGCTGCATTGAAGGTGGAAAAGTATGCAAGCAAATGTGTTTTTGCTTTGCTCTTTGCTGACAATCCAAATTCTGCTAATAAATCTGCAAGGCTTATTCTAACATACTTTACATTTTTATTGTAGGATTTAGGCTACTTGAAATTATATTTTCTATCAAAGTTATACCTGCAAGTTTTTCAGGGGGTTGGGATGTATGTGTGTGTATGTGTGTGTGTGTGTGTGTGTGTGTGTGCGTGTGTGCGTGTGTGTGCATGTGTGTCTTCCATTATAATGAAATGATAATGAAAACAATAAACAATAAAAGATATAAGAGCAATATCACATTCATAGTCATTTGATATTGTTCTATGTCAGCATGGCTGTGATTCGAACTTGGAACATGATGTAAAACTAGAAGTTTTGTTTCATTTTGATTTCATCATCATGGCCATCCTTATCTGCCACCGACCCCTTAATTAGGTTAAAATGAGGGTGATTTATATTTGCAGCGCTAATAAGCAAAATTGGTGTGTTTGTTTCATCAGTCTGTCGGCTCTGTTTCTTTGCAGTGAGATGTATTCAGCGTTAATGAGGATAAGTTGTTTATTCAGGAGAGCTGGATGTGAGAATGACACCGTGAAGGCAAGTGTGAGGTTTGACAGGAGATGATCTTCGACGTGGATGTGTGTGTGCAGAGCTTGATATTTTTCTTTATTTTTCAATTTAATTATGACATTTTTATACAGCTCTATGTATGTATTTCCTCTGTAATGACTTAACTTAAATTGTTTTTGTTGTTGTTTATTTTTACAGAAATAAATTAATACCTTTTTTTCCTAGAAGGTTTCAAGACTTTGAAATAAATAAATACATACATACATACTAGGGATCGATCGTCGTTTAAATTAACAATCAATTAATCGATTAATCGTTAAGCTTAATATTGCAAAATGCGTCTATTGCAGTGGCATATATTCACCAACATGACAGGATGTGCAAATGCCACTCAAAACGCCAGCTTCCTCACCCAAATTAAAGGGGGTTTTAGTCTAGATAAAGGCTAGTAGCAGGATTGTAAAATGAATAGATGTGATTATGATCATTTGATAAAATGAAGAGAGCGCGTTAGCGTATCATTTATAATTTTCATTAATCATCGTATAATAGTGGTATCATTTTACTTTTTTGGCTGTTTCATATCCCGTCACGGAGACCGCTGAATGCACCTCTTTAAATGGTTTCATGGTGCTCGTTGTTGTATTTTAAAACACAATCGCAATGTTTGCAATTGTCATTATAGGCAATTAAAATAAAATAGGGATTAGAGGTCGACCGATAGTGGATTTTGCCGATACCGATAGCTAGGTTGGACCACACTGGCCGATACCGATTAATTAACCGATAGTTTTAAAAGTGATACTGAACAAAAACTAAAATAGTGCTTTAACAAAAACAGTACTGAACCATACTAGTAGTAGTAGTAAAAAAAAATTTGTCGATAACCGATAGTTCCAGCAATCAACTATCGGTGCCGATTAATCGGCAAAACCGATACATCGGTCGACATCTAATAGGGATGCACCGAATGTTCGGCAACCGAAATTGTTTGGCTGAAAATAGCAAAAAAAAGCTCTATAATAAGCGAAAAGACCAAATAAATTGTACCGAAATGGCCTCAAACGATTAGTAAAACTGCAGAACGTTATGTTTTCTAATACATGCACGGATTGCATTCAAACAGTGCTGCACGAGCTCATGGTGCTGTCAGATTGGCAGATGTTTATCAAGAATGTCTCGACCAAAGAGTACAAGTTTGTCTCATCTGACCAGACTGTATTCTCCCATTATTTCACAGGCTTGTCTAAATGTTGTGCAGCAAACTTTTTTTTTTCAACATGCTTTTTTTTCAGCAATAGAGCCTTGCGTGGTGAGCGTACATACAGGCCACGGCGGTTGAGTGTATTACTTATTGTACTTATTATTTTCTTTTAAACAATTGTGCATGCTAATTCCAGGTCTTTCTGAGGCTCTCCACAAGTGATCCTTGGCTCTTGGACAACTCTTCTGATAATTATTTTCACTCCTCTGTCAGAAATCTTGCAAGGAGCACCTGGTCGTGGCCGGTTTATGGTGAAATTATGTTCTTTCCATTTCCGGATTATGGGGGCAACAGTGCTCACTGGAACATTCAGAAGTATAGAAATCCTTCTGTAATCAATGCCATCAGTATATGTTGCAACAATAAGGTTGCGAAGGTCTTGAGAAAGCTCTTTGTAATTTCTGAACTTATTTGTTTTGCTTTCTTTGTATGTATGGATTACTTGGATTGTTACCGACATCTGGTGAAAATTTCATGTCAACAGCACCTTTAGAAATATATTTACTGAGAAAAGTGGTGATGTGTCCAATACTTATTTTACCCGTTGTATGTATGAGTCCCTCAATTGTCCTCGGTGTTAAAAGATGGATTTCAAAATCATAGTCACTTTTGGAAAGGGTTCAAATATGCAGAAGATGCTAGAAAACCAGAAAGTTTTCTGAAGAACAGCAGGCAGTTGAACTGCTCAGGACCAACAAGGGACTCATGAACAACTATCATAAAACATAAAAAAATTGTTGTGGATCATCCAGGAAACTACAAACAGTATTAAGATTCAAGGGTACGTAATCTTTTGAACGGGGTAATTTTCATAAATTCAGTTATTATTTTGTCTTGTGGAGTATATATAAACATATGTTATGTGAAATAGCTTATTCAGGACACTACTAAATAAAAAATAACATGCAATTTTCATGATTTGTTAAAATTAGCATTTTCCATATTCTGCAAGGGATATGTAAATGTATGAGCACATATATATATATATATATATATATATGGGCTGTCAGTCAATAAAATTTTATTATCTAATTACATGATGTGGCGATTAATTAATCTAATTAATTGCAAACAAAATTTGGTTGTGAAAATATCCACAAATATAATTTAAAGCTATTATCGTTTTAAATGAGAAAGTATTAACATAATGATTCAACGTAAACCTTTTTACACATAAACGTTTAGGCTACAACAGTCTAACATGAACTATAGAGCACAAAAGAAGATATTTTGAGAATATCTCAGTATTTTTTGTTAGTGCAATGAAAGTCATTGGTAACCAAAACAGCATTGCTACCAACAGTGTTTAAAATGCATGTTGAAGTCATTCAGGTTTGAAACGACATGAGGGTAAATAAATGATGACAGAATGTTAATTTAACTATCCCCTTAATGTGTTTTTTTGTATTATTATTATTTTATAAATTTTATATTTAGTATAAATTCTCTAAATAAGAAACTAAAATTGCCTCGGATTTAATCAAAAATATCTTAATTTGTATTCCGAAGATGAACTAAGGTGTTACGGGTTTGGAACAACATGAGGGTGAGTAATTTATGACAGAATTTTCATTTTTGGGTGAACTATCCTTTTAATTATTATATGTAATTATATTATATAGGCTATTGGGAATATTCAATATATCACCCACAGCTCCCAACCAAAACCTGTCATGCGTGTGATGGTCAAAGAACGCCATCTTTGTCAGGAGGTGAATGAAGATGCCTATGTTTCTGCAGGGACACGCAGTCATGCATGTTACACACTCTACCCATCAGTAGCGCGTCCGTGTTGATTAAAGAGACATCCATAAATAAAGCTGCTGTTTCCTCTCAAACATAACATGCTCAGACATTGGGATGACAGCTGAGTAATTACCTCATGCTTACATGACAGCGTCGAGCACATGATGGCATGGACGGAGAAATTCTTTATGGCTTTATTAGGGTGTTATGTCTTACGCCCGGCAGGCTGTCATCTGTGAACCGTGTCTGCTGTCTGTGTGCGAGAAAGCTGCGAGGAGAATAAGTGTTATTGTTGTGTTGTGTCCGTCATTTATTGTTTGGTCGCAATTTTACTGAAGAGAATATAATGATGCTTTAATTGTTTTTGATAGATGGTACATCGCCACATGCAGCAGTATGAGGTGGAGTATTTGCAGTTTGCCTTCCGCTGGATGAACAACCTGCTTATGAGAGAACTTCCTCTGCGCTGCACCATTCGACTGTGGGACACTTATCAGGTAAAAGAGACTCTCAACAGTCTCTGATGTGGTCAGTTACATAAATAGGATGTGCAGCTGTTTTTCAAAAATGGAAATTGTTGTCATTTACTCATCCTTAGCCACTGTTCACCTTTAGAAATAAAATAGTAATTGATATATCTCTCACAACTTTATTTCTTTAACTGTGGCATTTTTTTACCCATTTAGAATGGTTATTTCTCATAATCAATGCTTTATTTTTCACAGTTTGTCTTTATTTCTCATTTTAAACTTTAGCACAATTTTTATTTTTGTACTATTGGACGGAAACAGAATTCCATAGACGTTTGTCAAAATCCTGTCATTTATTGTAATCTGAAGATTTCCCGAACTAGTTGTAGGCTAGTGATCCACTGAAATACTTTAATTAATGGAGTATTTAAATGAATAAAGCCCCGTTCACACCAAGAATGATAACCATAAATATAACTATAAAGATAAAGGTATCTGCGTCCACAACAGCGGACGATATCGTCTGTTTATTCTCAGTGCATGCTCGTCTGCCGCTTTAAATTCTCGAGCTCGTTATAGCAGGATGGATTCTGATTGGCTGTCAATGTTTTTATCGTTCATCAGCTGGAAAAAAAAAAACGTTCTGAAAGTGATTCCAACGATATCGTTTCTCTGTGCCTTTATTATTCTAGCTGTGGTGTGGACTATGCTATTCTTTAATATTGAGAATGTTTTTTTAGATCTATATCTTTATCTTTTTAGTTATCGTCCTTGGTGTGAACTGGCCTTTACTCATTAAAATAATCGAACTCTTATGTAAATCAAATCTAAATGCAAAAACATGTTAACTGAAATCATATTTCTTTTTTCTCCTTCTCAATAACTATTGTTCTAATTGAAAAAACGTTCTTGGAACCTTTATAATCACAAAATGAATTGTGGTTAGTTAATGTTATATATTAGTACTAACATTTTCTGTTCATAAAGTCTTTGAATATCTTTGAATATTGTGTTGGACAACAGAGGGCAAAGTTGAGAATCATTGTTATAGACCACTTTTATGATACTTTTATGTGGCTTTTTTTTGGCATTTTGGAACTTGAAAGTTAAATCCTCATTTACTTCCATTATATTGAAAAGAGGAGCCAGGATTTGTGTTCCACTGAGGAAAGAAAATCATAAGGCTGGACAAATATGGGCTTGAGTTAATAATTGCACAATAAATGACACCAGAACTATGTACCTGGTCTTATATAAGACACAAATATATTAAATACACAAATAATTATAAATCTTATAATGATATATCACTATTACAATGACAGAATTAAAGATAGAAAGATTTCAATGCATCTACCATAGCATATACTATCAGCTTATATATGCAAGCATTTCTGAATGCAGTTGCTTCACATTTAGGTTTTTCTAGGTTTAGGTGGCTCGTTTTTAACACGGAATCTTAAGAAGATGAAGCACAGCCAGGAACCTCAGAGGTGTTACTGACATCTAACCCAACACTTATGGAAGACTTCCAGACTGTTCTTGATGGTGTTCGGTCCAACGGGCTGCCATTTCTGAGTGAATGCGATGAGTCTGACATTTCTGTGCACTCAGCTCAAAATAGTGTGAAAATTATGCTTAATTCTTACTTTGAAGGAATTTAGAATTTCTGTCAAGGTAATTGTGATAAGCCATTATATGCTTCCTGTCAACAGCAGACACTTACTGTATTAAATGTCAGTTTCCTTTCATCTCTACAGGAAGAGGAAATAGAGGAAATGCTTTCAACAGCTGACTGCCCATTTATTCTACTTGACTGATTAGGATTTTACACAGATTGTAACCATTGCCGATAGACAGTTTGCATGCTTTGTTTGCCATTTGTTACTCACTGGGGACGTGTCATTGGATACTTTCCGACAACACCAGCCTGGTCATTGATGCGTGTTGATGTGTATGTTAGCTCGGAGGGCACCACAAAAACACTCACTTGTTAGGCCAGTCACAAGTCATTAAGACTAGGATATTGCTTAACATGCACTATTGATTGTTTCTTCCATTAAAGAGATGCTGGTAGGGTGCAGAGCAAATATGGTACGGTAAAATGTTTTTTTTGTTGTTGTTTTTTTAAGTTCAACTACTTTTGATGGCTTATTTTCATTGGTGAAGGTCTCAGTTTTAGTCAGGTTATGATTGGAGGCACCCTGAGTTGCTTTCAGATATTGATTTTGCGAGCAAACAGTGAAAGCAAGGGCAAGAGGAAATAACTGTGGCAGGATTTGGAGCAGCAGCCCATGATTATTTTAGTGCTTTATTGATGCTTGAGGTCACTTTTACTTGTTTTGTTTTTTTTCGACCGGGTTTCCACTGACTTGAGCCGAACAGTGATGTAACTGAGTTTCTACATAACCTGCCTACAAATGAACATACTGCACTCAGTCTTTTTTATGACTATTACGGTAACACTTTATTTTAGGGTCTCTTAACTAGTTGCTTATTAGCATGCATATTACCAGAATATTAGCCATTTATTAGTAGAATTTAAGCACATATTAATGCCTTATTCTACATGACCTTATTCTACATCCCTAATCCTACCCAATACCTAAACTTAACAACTACCTTACTAACTATTAATAAGCAGCAAATTAGGAATTTATTGAGGGAAAAATCGTAGTTAATAGTGAATAAGTGTTCCCTATTCTAAAGTGTTACCACTATTACTTCACATTTCAAGGATATAATTTATCATCCAAAGTTTAAAACAAAAAAATCTAGTTTAAAATAAATATGCCACTTTGTATGTTTCATATAATTTTAGAAAAGTATGTTTTTAAGAAAAGTGTAATTTTTGTTGTGCTGTAACCATCAAGTAAAAATTAATAACATTTTTCTTTACACATTGAATACATCTGCACATCTTAATAATTTTGAAACAATTGTTTAAAAAAAATCAAGAATTATAATTATATAAGCCAGTTTTTGCTGCTCAGTATTTCTGTGGATACACTACCATTCGATAGTTTGGTGAAAAAAAGCTTTAAGAAAGAAACTTAATGCTTTTATTCTTCTAGGCCATATTAAATTTATCAAAAGTGACAGTAAACTGTTTTTAACACTGGTAATAATAAGAAACATTATTAATAATTTAGAAAGGAAGAGCAGAACCCCAAGAAAAAGCGCCAAAGAAAATTGTGCCAAAGCGATAGTCTTCTTTTATCCTTTTCTTGACCACTTTTAAAAATCAAATCTGAGACATTCAAACTGACCAATCAGCAGATTACAGCTTCCCCCGTCTGTATTAAAGGTGTGAAATTCAACACCTCTTTGCCTTTAGGAATAACAATTGGCGCTTTGGTAAGGAAGAGGGGGTTGGGACAGAAAAAAAAATGTCTCTTGATTTTTTTTGTGCTCGCTGAAGAAACTATACTGCTTCTGAGCCATCGTTGACAGCTGTCATCAAGTTTGTGACCAACTTGTTTACAGAGCGATGTGAAGCCAGGGTTTTTTTAACTGCCTTTTTTTATGGAAATGCATTAAATGGTTGGGCATTGTAAATGTGTTGGCATAACAGGTCAGTGTGGATAGGCATAAGCATGAGAGAACTGACTGCTGGCGCTTCTTTCATAAGCGTTTGCAGCTGATGCAAAAGTTTCACAGGTTTTTAGCTCTTACTTGAAACCTTTGGATGACTTTCCGTTGTATATATTCAAACTGAGCAGGGCAAGCAGTGTTATTCAAAGAGAAGTGAACCGAAGCTCATCTGTCTTTGAAATGAAAGGTGATGTGTGCCCTTCTGAAGTCTTCAAAATGTGACATTTCCAATGCGTAAACTTGTGTTCATTGACCTGTTACTGCTATTGTGGTCATGGCGTCGTACCCTACTGTTACCTCGGCCAAAATCCTTTCTCACGCTTCCATCAAATCACTGGGCCATTTCACTCATGTTTGGCCAGAAGCTATGAAAGCCGTGCTTTCAGGGCCGTGAGCTTGCTTGAAAGTGCTCACTCAGAGAGAGGTGAACCCAGCTCAGTCGTCTTTGAACTCACAGAAAGGGCCGTGGATGGAGGACTTCGGGAAATCTTGTTTTGTGCAGTGGATTGACTTCAGACAGAATGTACTTATGGAAACTTTTCTGACTTGAGCTTGTCAAAGTAAATTTTATAGGTGATGTGTAGTTGAAATAAAAATGTCATAATCCAGTTTATTCCTTCCTGGAGAAGTGCAAACACTAGGAATGCACAATAAATGTATAGCATATTGGTGATATTGTAGATAATATATGTATTTATTTTCAAATTATTGGTGTCATCCAATATTGGATATCTAATTGTGTATGCTTATTTATTTATTTATTTTTGTAATCATCTTGCGCTGAAGTTAATGTTATTGACTAATAATTTAATAAATTATATTATTATTAATAATAATTTTATTAGATCTCAAAAGTAAAGTCATTTTTTCATACTGGGCATTATAATGTTGTGATGCCTAAATTGCCTTGTATCTTTTAAAATTGTTGATTTGACTTTTTAGTGATTTATTCTTTTTTTTTTACATTTAGGCAAAAAAAATGGAATATCAGTATTGGTAATACTGACAACATCAGTTTTCAGACATGATATGAAAATAAGAAAAATAATCAGTAACACTTTACAATAATGTTCCATTAGTTAATGTTAGTTAATGTATTAACTAGCATGAACAAACAATGAGCAATAAGTTTGTTACAGTATTTATTAAACTTTGTTAATGTTAGTTAATGAAAATACAGTCATTAATTGTTAGTTCATGTTAGTTTATAGTGCATTATTGTTAACTAGCACAACGTTTGACTTTAATAATGCATTAGTAAATGCTGAAATTAACATTAAGATTAATAAATGCTGTTTAAGTATTGTTCATTCTTAGTTCATGTTAACTAAAGTAGTTAACTAATGTTAACTAATGAACCATATTGTAAAGTGTTAACAAATTATCTTGTCATCGGTATTTACACACTGTGGTTCTGTGGTGCTTTCGAAACGTTTTTTTAATTTGTTTTTTACTTTTCAATTCTATTTGATGCTGCTAGTGGCACAAAATTACCTTTATGGAATAATGTCTCCAAATCCTAAAGCAGTGTAGCTTATGCAGTTTCTTCACACTATGTTTTAAATATTCAATAAAATCATATTTTATTGAACACTTTGCTGGTCTTTTTTTGCTCAAGTGAAGTTTCAGCGATTGGAAATTTTAAGTTATTCTTATTCTCTGTTTTTCCAAGTGCTCGATTTTGGACCCTAGTGTGAATTCCTCAACAGAGGCCAGGAATAGAATGTAATTCATCCCATGCATTTTTAATGCATAACCAAATAGTCTGAAAATGACTGCTCGCACTCTCTCCCTCCCTCGCCGACTCTGACAATCTGTGTCATACTAACTCACCTTAAAGATCTTGATGGCCCGAATTAGCCAAGTCTGAATGATGAATATTTCATGGGCTTTTGAAAACAGAAAGAGTAGCTTCCCTTGTATCTCTCAGGGAGATAGTTTCTGTGCCATTCACAGTGCATTGTGAGTTTTTCTTGATCTGTGCTGCTTGTTGTTGTCAGACTTCTGCTTTACACGCTGACTCATGTTCTTCAGAGTACTTCTTTTTTTTTACCCTCCACCGCTCCTCACGAAAACCTCTACACAGTAAACAAAAATCCTTTGTACTGCAGTGAGCAGTACATCAAAGCTTGAGGTCTCTGGAACTGCCCGGCTTCAGTGTGAATTTTCATTCCCTTGCCTAATAATTCTGTTCTAATAAAAGGAGTTTCAATGGCCCCTAACTGCATGCAGGTGCATCTAAAAAAATTTGAATATCGTGAAAAAGTTTTTTTTTTTTTTTTTTTGTAACTTACTTAAAAAAGTGAAACTTTCATATTTCCTAGATTCATTACATGTAAATTAAAACATTTCAAAAGTTTTTATTTTTTTTATTTTTATTTTGATGATTAGAGCTTACAGCTTATGAAAGTCAAAAATCCAGTATCTCAAAGTATTACAATATTTGCTAAGATCAATCAAAAAAAGGATTTGCAAAATAGAAAAGCTCAAGTTCTTTAAAGTATGTTCATTTATGCACTCAATACATAAAGTGCTCCAAAACCTCCTGGTAGATGGCTGCATTGACTTTGGACTTGATAAAACGCAATGGGCCAACATCAGCAGACGTCACGGCACTCCAAATCATCACTGACTTTGGAAACTTCACACTGGACTTCAAGCAGCTTGGATTCTGTGCCTCTCCAGTCTTTCTCCAGACTTCATCGATTTTGCTTGACAATCCTCATAAGGCTGTGGTTCTCTCGGTTGGTTGTGCATCTTTTTCTTCCACACTTTTTCCTTCCACTCAACTTTCTGTTAACATGCTTGGATACAGCACTCTGTGAACAGCCAGCTTCTTTGGCAATGAATGTTTGTGGCTTACCCTCCTTGTGAAGGGTGTCAATGATTGTCTTCTGGACAACTGTCAGATCTTCCCCATGATTGTGTAGCCTAGTGAACCAAACTGAGAGACCATTTTGAAGGCTCAGGAAACCTTTGCAGGTGTTTTGAGTTGATTAGCTGATTGGCATGTCACCATATTCTAATTTGTTGAGATAGTGAATTGGTGGGTTTTTGTTAAATGTGAGCCAAAATCATCACAATTAAAAGAACCAAAGACTTAAACTACTTCAGTCTGTGTGCATTGAATTTATTTAATACACGAGTTTCACAATTTGAGTTGAATTACTGAAATAAATTAACTTTTCCCACGACATTCTAATTTATTGAGATGCACCTGTAAGTTCATTGAAAAAACAGATGTCCCACCACCTTATTACCACAAACTCGACTGAGCTCTAAAAATAGAAGAGAAAGCAGCACACATTCCTGAGGTGTGAAGTATGAGATAAGCAGTTTTGTTGTAGGCTGTCATACAGTAGGTGTCCCTACAAATGTCAAACCACAATTTAAGTGTATCCTCTAATGACTCTGAACATTTTTTTTGTAAGCACTGGACATTCTTTTCACATTTATATACTCAAAGTCTTGTTTCAACTATTTCCTCATATGAAAAAACGGCAGTACTTTTCAGAGAAGTAGCTTGACTTCACAATGTCAGAGTAAAAATGTCATGGCGTCCTCTACTGGTGATAAGGTGACACTGCATCGAAATACCTGCATTACATTCATTTCCTGAAAGAACCTTGTAAACTCATAACCTTTCTAAAGGTATATTCCAAACCTTAAGGATACAGTGTGATTTATTAGCTCATAAAATAATTTCCTCTGAAAGAATGTTTAAGAAACAAAAGAAAATCCTGCCCACTACCAGTACTTGCAAAAGTTTTAAAAACAATAATTTATTGACAATGTTTCGGTGAAAATTCGAATTTTGAAATTACTGTTTTATAATTGTATTATTTGATACTTTTGCAAGTATTGGTAGTGTGTGGGATTTTCTTTTGTTTCTTAGTTTTTTTACTTTTTGTCTTTTTTTTCCTATGCACCTATCTGTTACCTGCAGGTGTGCGATGATTGATTGTTAATTGACTTCTAATAAAAGAATATTTAAAATGCTTAACATAACTTGACATAATACATAACATATATCTAAAGTGAATACTTCTAGGGCAACAGTTTCATAAAATGACCTTGGACCTCCTTATATTCATTGAAAATCTAAATTAGAAATAAAGTGCCTTGTTCATAGACAAATATCTATGCAAAATCCGATCTGAGCTGTCAGACTGAAACAGATTTCCAGAAATGCAATTTGAATATGATTTCAAACCACATATTAATGTGGCTTGACAGTTGACACGGATTTGTAAAAATTGGATTTCATGTAAAAAAATTTGCCGTTCAGACTTGCTAAATATGATCGGATTCCAATCGGATATCCACAACAATCGGATTTAGACTGACAGTCTGAACAAAAGATGGGAATGATCAGAACACGACACAACAAGAATGTAATTGTTAATGGATACTTAACCCTGAGAAGCCTGACAGAAAATAATGTCAGAAAAATATTTTTTTTTGCTGTTGTTTGTTTTTTGAGTATCATATTTGATACACCATGCTTGTATGGCTCATATAGTATGAAATAGGAGAATATGGAGCTCAGTTTTATTAAGAGGCCCAATCTGAGCCAAAAAAAAAATGCAGTTTGGTGCAGATCCTGATATTTCTATGGCCAAAAAGTAATATGAAATTCTGGTAGCTTGTAATATTAATGAGATCTTTATAACACTGTATCTATCAGACTATTTACATAAAATGCATATACAGGTGCATCTCAAAAAATTAGAATATCGTGAAAAAGTAAATGTTTTTGTAACTTACTTCAAAAAGTGAAACTTTCATGTATTCTAGATTCATTACAAGTAAACCATTTCAGATGTTTTTAAGATCAATAAAAAAAGGATTTGCAAAACAGAAAAGCTCAAGTTCTTTAAAGTATGTTCATTTATGCACTCAATACATAAAGTGCTCCAAAACCTCCTGGTAGATGGCTGCATTGACTTTGGACTTGATAAAACGCAATGGGCCAACATCAGCAGACGTCACGGCACTCCAAATCATCACTGACTTTGGAAACTTCACACTGGACTTCAAGCAGCTTGGATTCTGTGCCTCTCCAGTCTTTCTCCAGACTCCAGACCTTGATTTCCAAATGAAATGCAAAATTTACTTTTATCTAAAAAAAAATTTACTTTTATCTGAAAAGAGGACTTTGGACCACTGAGCAACAGTCCAGTTAATTTTCTCCTTAGCCCAGGTAAGATGCTTCTGACATTGTTTCTGTTTCAGAAGTGGCTTGGTATCCCTTTTCCTGAAGACGTCTGAGCATGGTGACTCTTGATGCACTGACTCCAGCTTCAGTCCACTCCTTGTGAAGCTCTCCCAAGTGTTTGAATCGGCTTTGCTTGACAGTATTCTCAAGCTTGCGGTCATCCCTGTTGTTTGTGCACCTTTTCCTACCCATTTTCTTTCTTACAGTCAACTTTGCATTTTAATATGCTTTGATACAGCACTCTGTGAACAGCCACCCCTTTCAGTAATGACCTTCTGTGACTTACCCTCTTTGTGGAGGATGTCAATGATCATCTTCTGGACCATTGCCAAGTCAGCAATCTTCCCCATTATTGTGGTTTCAAAGAACAAGAGATACCCATAATTTATACTGTAGGGATGGTCATTTAATGACACTCAAATGTAAATATTCTAATATTTTGACATACTGGATTTTTGACTTTCATGAGCTGTGAGCTCTAATCATCAAAATTAAAACAAAACAAACTTTTGAAATGTTTTACTTTACATGTAATGAATCTAGAATTCATGAAAGTTTCACTTTTTGAAATAAGTTACAAAAATGAACTTTTTAACGATATTCTAGTTTTTTTAAGATGCGCCTGTATGTATGGATGAAACTTAATTCATTCTTCATGGTACATTATAAACTTTTTGTTGTTGTTTTTGTTTGTGTGTGCATTATCTAATTTGGTTAGGAAATGTTTCAGTAATTTTATTTTAATGCCTATTGGCCATGAGCATTAAACTAAACAAAAAATGGTGTACGATTTGCTTTAAAAAAAACAAAAAAGTGGAAACTTTTCACAAATTGCTTTTGAATTACACTGAAATTTTGCAAATAATTATAAAGAAATGGCAAGTAACACATTGAATTACAAATTAAACTTTGAAGTAGAAAGACTAAAATAGTAAAACATACTTCAGTAATTTTTGTTTTATTTACAACTTTGGATTGCTTGATAAAAGCTAGGAAACAATTTCACAAATTGCTTTTAAATTACACTGAAACTTCACAAGTAATTACAAAGAAACAGCAAGTAACACATTGAATTACAAATGAAACTCTAAAAAAGCTGAAATAGTAAAACATGCTCCAATTATCTTTGTTGTAGTTACAACTTTGAAAAATATTTTTTTTACAGTGTAAGCCACATTGTGCATCTAAAATCTCCACAACTGAGGTTTCCCAATTAATTTTATGGTACATTTCCCAGACGTTTCCTCTGTCTGAGTATGTAATGAACAACTTAAAGGTGCACAGTAAGCTTTTTCTGAATACACAACAGGATTCATAGGCAGAGAACGTTTCTGATTGACTAACAAATATATAAAAGTGCGGGGCGCTCTCCTGACTCTTCCTGCTGTTTACAGAGCCTAGGGCTGTCACAGAGACAGATGTGATTTCTCAGGACACCTATTTTAGTGATATCTGTCAGGTTGTAGGAAAAATGTATGCGTGCTATTCCAAAACTGCTGACAGCATCTTTAATTTAACTAATTTAGAACGCTTATCTTTGTATAAAGTTCAGGGGAGGCTTCTGGTTTCTTGGCAGACTTCACATTTTATGAGATTCCCTGGCTGTACCTCAAAACCTAGTGAGCAACCTCATTAGATGGCAGTTTTGGGAATTGTAGGCATTCTGTCAAATTCTAGGCAACATTGCATACAACCTTTTATAGGTTGTGCTGCTCCCAGAATGCGTTGTTACAAGTTCAGAAAATTGTTCATCCAAGATGGCAGACAGTGCCTAAGGGAAATGTCATTGTTGAATATATAATATAATATAATATAATATAATATAATATAATATAATATAATAGTATTTAGAGTTGACACTTATTGCTAACTGAATGTAAAGATTCTCAAACTAATAATTTTTTTGAGTCAGATCGGTTGATCCAGTTACAAATGAATTCAGCTTACTGAAGATAATGGAAGATTATCCATTAATAGCAACATAAACTTTGATTCCTCACACAAAACTTTTTCAATCATGCAAGGGGCAGAGGATATCTAAAATGTTCTTAGTGACATGTTACAATTCAGTGGAAATATGCAGTATATATAGCAAAATGCAATGTGAGCCAACTAAAAACACTAAAATATTATGACAATACATAAAATTAGAGTACAAATGCATGCAGTACATATAGAATATGCCCCCTGTTACCTTAGCCACGTGTTGACATCAACAATGAAAATGGGCAGACTTTAAGAACTTTTGATCACCTTTTGTACCGCTTACATGTCTGGCCATTTTGTTTCCATATTTGATTATTTACCATTTACGCACAAAGCCAGCCATTTAGAAATTAGACTGTTTGTTATCTTACTTGATTTTAAGATAGCAAGTCTATGTAGACTTGGCCAAACATATCAAACCAAAGTATTACTTATGTACTGACACGGTCTCATCACTGAAGCAGAGTTACATTATTTGCAATGGCAGTATCATGTGCAGTGCCTGAGGTGTCCTCCCATCAATCCAATTACACTTTCAGTATGTCTTATTCTACTTGAACCTAAAAACAGTAATAGTCCCTCTGTGATCCTTTGACGCGCTGGATGTGTATCACAGCCATCTGCCGTATGTGCGTATGTGTATAGCGGAGGCTTACAAAAGCTATTGTGCTTTGTGCTGTCCTTGCTACAATTACCCTTGTCTTTGGCTATAGTATTCCTTTGTGTGGGTCTTAACACTAACGCATAACCATATGAGCGTTTTGAGTGTTCATTTCTCCATTAACCTCCCCCGAGTGAGCATCCTCACATTTCCAGCAGTACATATACAGTATGAGCTGATTTAATGTATGAAACCTTGCTCTGTCATGATGCAGCTTGTAACCCAGCAGGTGGTTTTGTAGTTTCCTTCCAACCAAACGCATCAATAGCGTGGCCTTCAATTATTGAGCTACCGCGCACAGCTGAAAGTGAACAGGGATGTTTCGTGACCCATCACAGTCAATAGAAGTCAGTGGACTAAAGAATAAATGTGTGTGTGTATGTCTACATTGCCCACAGCAAGGTCTTATGCTCTTTACTGTACAACCACATCACATACTCAGTTCTCCGGTGCGTTTGTTGGGCTTCTCAGCGGGGAGACTTATTAGAAGCCCAAGGCAAGCAAGGAGTCTCTTTTAAGGTTGTGTGCTCACACCTCTAACTGTGCGTCACACATCTGGGCGCTGACTTTGGCGAGACGCCCCCCCCAGGATGAGTGTTTGATATTGCCGACAAACCTCATCATTTCATAACTTGTTATGCGGTCTGCCTTTAGGGGGAGCTCTGGGATTTTTCTCTGGGATTCATCTTGTTGGTCCACATTCTCAGTTATGTTCAAGCCCCGGCTGAAACTGTTTCTGTCAGAGGACTGTTTGAAAAAAATCGAGTTGTCATGTGCGGCTAAGTGTGAAGCGTGATTGCGTCTGCGCTAAAGAGCGCGGTGTCCCTGGCTCCCCCGGTTGGTGATTGAGCCGAGAGACTGGCGGTCTTGCACCGGCTTCTCTGTGCTACAAAGCCAGGGGGACTTTACAACGGTTTGTTGGCATGCCGCGAATTAGCAGATTCAGCTTGCAATGGTTGATGCTTTCCTGCTGTTCACGGGCGCTTGTTAGCCCTGTACAGTTTAACAAAACTCCCCCAGCTCAAGCCTTTTGCCTCCGTAATGAGCTAGAAGATTGCTTCTGCTAGGACAGGCTTATCTGCAGTATCTCCCCAAGGAAAGAAGCACTAGCTTTAGCCAATTCCAACTACGCTCTTCTGCATATTCCTAAAGGCTTGAATACCAGTGAAATCTTCCCAGATCTGAAATTCACATCCAAACTTTTCACAGATCCGGCCTTGCATGTATGTATTGTATACACCTGTGCACCAAGCTGTAGTTCCATTCTTCTTACTCCTCATCCGTGTCGACTCCTGATCTAAAACCTCACCGTAAGGCACATTGGTCGGAATCTTCCCAACGGGGATTTGGACCTGCGACCTGAATCCCTTTACCTGTCCCGTGGGGTTCCCCTAATGATTGCCCTATGTTTTCTGACACAGAAAAGGCAGTACCCAGAAGGCAAGGTCCAGGTCACCGGCACATCCCCTTGCACATCAATATTTCATCACTTCTTACTTTAAATCTCCTCTGCTAGCTCCTTCGTAGTTCCTGCTCAATCACTTACAGAGCAACAGCTCACCGGGTGCCCTGCACTCAATCATTTACGATAAAAATGTTAGCAAAAGTCAACCCTGCTGCGCCCCACTTGAACTGAAGCTGACTTCAGTGAATGGCTCTGGACAAATTCACTCCATAATCGAACGAGACTTAGTAGCTCTCAGACAAAATATTGCTTTCAGAGAACTTGCTATGCCTATGTTCCTTATTCCTTTAGGATTTGTTCGCACAAAAATGAAACATTTGGCATCATTTGCTAACCCTTATGTTGTCCCAAACCTCTATTTTTTTATTTTGAAGTCGGAACACAAAATGAGAACTTTAAAGAGTTGTACTGGTTGTTCTTTTCCATTACAGCAAAAAGGACTGTGTGAAACATTAAAGTACTCTAAAAGTGGTACATATGACTTGTGCACCATATTCTTTGTAAGTATTACATAATATATAAGTATTTTAAACCCATTCAGTTAAGTCATTATTCATTTAAAACCTTAACATCCATCCCAGTTCTCTTTGGCCCATTCATGTGAATTATTCTTTCAAGTCAGATCGGTTGATCTAGTTCTCAACCGAGTTAAACTCACTGGCTTGATCTGGTCTCAGCAGTTAACAGTTTGCTAAATTGAAGGTTATTCATTAATAGCAACTTAGCACACACTTTATATGGAACACATATGGCTTCAGAAGTCATATGACACTTTGATGTTACCTTTATGGTACTTTGGCATCCTTTTTGAAGCTTGAAAGCTTCAGTTCCTATGGGAACTAGGTGCATGGAAAAGTATAAAACCTTTGGTCAGATGATGTAGTTCTTTGTCTGTGTTCACTCTCTCTTTCTCTTGCCCTCTCTAAGTACATTGCCCGCTCTTCCTGACTATAGAAAGCCCTGTCATCTTAGGTTTCGCATTTGTGTTGTCAAAAGTCAAGTTAAAAATAGTCCAAACTTTTTAGGTCCTCGTGGACTGTGTATAAGTTTGCCCGACAGCAAAGGCCAGAACTCTGTGTAACTTAAATTGGAAGGACACTTTTGGTTGATGAAAAGAGCAAAGAGGCCAGAACTGCACTGACCTGCTGGATCAAACATAGGCTTACCAACTTGATGAGAGATCAGTCTCACAATCTTACATTGAGTTGTATATAGAGCACATATATTACATCAAATATCAGATATATAATTAATTGTAGCAACAAATTAGCATTAGTAGTAGAAGTATTGTGCATCACAACATTTTTATTTTTATTTTTTGCATTAGTATTAAATATATTATCGTACACAGTATTAACCCTCTGAAGAATGCAAAACAAGGTCACAATTTATTTTAAGGTCCAATTCTCGCTACTAACAAACCATTAACTACGTCTTTTGCTAAAAAAAAACTCCTAATTTACTCAATATTTAGTAAGATAGTAGTTAGGCTTAGGTATTGGGTAGGATTATGTATGTAGAAAAAGCTCATGCAGAATATGTGCTTTATAAGCACTAATAAACAGCCAATATGTTAATAATATGCATACTAATACGCAACTAGTTAATAGTGAGAATTGGTCCCTATACTAAAGTGTTACCCAAAACAAATGTTATATTATATACATTTAAATATTCTAACAACTACCTATGTTCAAATGTTTTGGGTCGGGGTTTTAATGTAAAACATAAGAAATCCACCAAGTCTGCATTTATTTAATTAAAAATAAAGCTATAAAGTTATATTGTGAAATATTACAATGTAAAATTTCTATTTTAATTCATTTAAAAATGTTATGTATTCTTGCTAATTTTCAGCAGCCATTTCTCAAGTCTTCAGTGTCACACGATCCTTCAGAAATTATTCTAATATTCTAATTTGGTGCTCAAGAAACATTTCTTATTATTGTCTTTATTGAAGACAGTTGTGCTTCTTAATATCTTGTGGACACTGATATTTATTTATTTATTTATTTTTGCATTCTTTGATGACTAGAAAGTTTTTTGTAATCTTTTGTAACATCATTGATGTATGTAGTCATTTTCGATCATTGTAGCTCAATAAAAGTATCAATTTTCATTCAAAACAATCCTGCTTTCAAATACCTTTGAACAGTAGTATATATTGAATATCATGCATTAATAATGTACCTAATATTTACATGATCATCTGCAACGGAATAACACAACATTACAACCAGCTCCCCTGAGGAGTCCAAGTGTGGTTATATTTCGACAGTGGCTTAGATCTGACATGACACTGGCAAACAGGTGAACATTTACACAATCGTTCACATTTAAACTTCTGTCACTATCTGAAATCGTTCACTCATCCATTCTTAAACATGTGCGCTTTTAGATCAACACCGGGTCATGACTTGTCATAAGTGTCATGTTTGTTGCTTTTTGATGTTCCGCTGAAAATATACGCATCCTCCCAAATTATAGAGGTCTCCCTTTGACATTTACTGACAGCAGGAGTCTCACATCTCACAGGTAGAGAGAGGTTTAATAAAGTAATAAAGCACAGTAGCAGGGAGCGTGTCACAGCTTGATACCCTCAGACGGTCATCTTCCCTGCCGCTCTGATTAAGGCCGGTAGGTTACACCAATAGGCAATCATCACCCTGAACATAACTCAGAGCGACCCACTCCATTTCATCTGCACTCTCTCTCTCTTCTTGCTTGGGGCTGAAGGATGGGTAGATATGAATGTTGTGAGCTGTTCGATGTCAGATCTACTCCGTCTCAACAGGCTTGTTGGTAAATCTAGAGTGTGTTTGCATGAACAAGGAGCATGCTTAATATTAGAACCGACTCTCTAAGGATCTTGGTGATGGAAGTATAAACTGACTGTGGGCTTTTCGCTAACCAATGATCTCCAGTGCTTGTCATCAAAATTCTGCCAAAGCACTCTGAATGCTAGATTGCTGTTTATCATGATGATACCTCAGATCTGTGCCCCAGAAGTTTGTATGTTATGGCTGTAAGCTTACACTTGTATTTACATGAAAATCCGTCAAGACGTTACGAGGTTCTGCTTTGAACGGCTACCGCTTTGAGCATGTTTGTCAAGAGTAATGTAATTAGTAGTGCTCACTAAGGATTTGAACAAACCCTAATAACTCGTCCCTCATGTGCCACAAACATTAATGATGCTTCAAGTCATGGAACTTGTTGAAGAAAGGTGTCCTGTTAATTTTCTCTCTGATTGGACTTCCCGAGACACGGTAAACGGACAATTGTGGCAGCAAATTTTACAAATTCTCAAAACATATAATTAATAATTAATTAATATATTATATAATAATAAGTATTATATTATTATTTTTTTCTAATTTATTAACATGTATTATGTCTTTTTAGTCACACTTTATTTTAAGTTCCAATTATCGCTATTAAGAAACCATTTTTGTTACTATGACATAACTATGACTTGACTTTTGCCTCAAACTCCTAATTTGCTGCTTATTAATAGTTAGTAAGGTAGTTATTAAGTTTAGGTATTGGGTAGGATTAGGGATGTAGAATATGGTCATGCAAAATATGTGCTCTATACGTGTTAATAAGCAGCCAGTATGTTAATAATAACCATGCTAATAAGCAACTATTAATTGTGAGAATTGGTCCCTAAACTAAAGTGTTGCTATATTTTTCAACTATATTGAAAGCTGAAAAGTGTGCATCCTGATATTTAAACAGTTTTAGTTTAAAAATAGCACAGCAAAATATCAAGAGATGTGAAAGCATATGTAAATTTGGTTACAATTCATATCAAAATATGTATTTTGAATATGCATGTATTATGAACACAATGTGGAAAACAAATAACAAACAATAAGAGTTCACAACATTATATTACAGTATTGTAGTAATTCTAATGTTATTTCAGTTGGATTTTAGTTAGAGTAGAACTGACTAATCACAAATGTGGTCTAATTCTTATATGATAAAGATTATGACATGATTATACTAAATTTAAAGAAAGTTTTCATATTATTTGGCCGACTTTTGCACAGGCAAGCACCACTCACACCACATTATTTTATGTGTGTGTGTGTGTGTGTGTGTGTGTGTGTGTGTGTGTGTGTCT
>NW_015552618.1:119401-159143 GCF_001515605.1 Sinocyclocheilus anshuiensis | reverse complement strand
TGTGTGTGTTAGTGTGTGTGTGTGTGTGTGTGTGTGTGTGTGTGTGTGTGTGTGTGTGTGTGTCTGTGTGTGCATGCATTTATTTTATTATAACTTCTCAGCTGTAACCTAACATATAGTGAACAAAAGTGTAAAAATTCTTAGAACAGGTAATCGTGGACTGCGTGCATTGAGTTTGTCCTCGTTTCAAACTTATCCCACCTGAAGTGTGTCACCAGGTCTTGCGTCAGAACGTTCCAGAATGGACCACTGTGTCTATTCCCCCACTGGCCCCATTAATTAAGACCCATCATCAACCGTTCGCCCCCCGAGGGAGAGACAGACAAAATAATTAAAATGATCAATGAAGAGAAACTACAGCCCATCTAAAGGTGAACCCAGCCTTCACTCCCACATAAAACTAGACCACAGGCTTCGAAAAAACACACTAATAACACATACACCTTCTCGGAACCCAGAGCAGCTTTTGTTTATATGATAATGATTATATTTAGACATAGTACCTTCTGCTTAAGCACAAATTGCATCATTTTGCATTTTGCATCATAGAGGAATAGTTCACCCTAAAATATTATGTAATTACTGTCATATACAGGTGCATCTCAATAAATTAGAATGTCGTGAGAAATGTATCCAAGCTGCTCTTTTCCATACAGTGAACATGGATGGTTACCAGGGACTGTCAAACTCCAAAAAGGACTGTGATATAGCTTTGCGTGAGGAACAGACAGAAAATTTGTTTATGATCGCCCACTCCACTGCAGCTCTCAAATCTCATTTGAACATGCACATAATAATTCATATTTGGCACATCAAAAAACAGTTCCAGATGTGACACCAGTGACACTAAACGGTTGTGATGTTTTGTAACCGAATGCATCCAAATTTGAATTTGTAAAAGGGCTAATCATATTTCAGCAGTGTTGTTATTGTTTACTAAAACTGATTAAAACTACCTGAAAATAAGCTGAAATAAAATAAAAAATATTAGTTAAAAAACTTGAAAATTAGAAATGCTGCAGGCTAAAGTACTTTTTTATGGCTAACTAAATTCTAAAACAAAAACTGAAAATATAAAAACGTTCAAAATATTAATAAATAGTATATTAGTATTTATTTTTAGCTGTACAACACAACTCGTTTTGCTGCTTGATACTGCAAATTGTTGTGTCTTACCATATTATTTTAGTGTATTATCTTAATTATGAACACGGGTGGTTTGTAATAATAATAATAATATGTTTAATTTATATAGCGCCTTTCCCAAGCTCAAGGACGCTCTACAAGGTACACCAAAGCAGCAAATATTGATTACAAAGAAACAATTTCATTGGACATTTGACCAATTCAGTTACAAATAATGCAGTTGCATATAACACAGATTATGTAGTAAAGACAGAAATAGAAAACAAAACGGACAAATACACAATGTAAATTAGTGATAGTGTTGATTAAACAAATAAGTTTTAAGCTTATAATGCAAACACTTTTACCATTTTCTGCACGTTCTGATTCTTCTCGTTATTTCCCTAATGAACCGGAAGTCTCGCCCATAGGCTTACTTCCACGTTTAAGAATAAGGTGGATAGGGGAGGAAATTACATCTTAAATTTAATTATGTTCCTGACAAAGACTTCAGCATCATGTGGACATATGGAAATATATATTACTTTCACAACCCCTGGTTACCTTATCTGTTCACTTCACAGAGAAGAGCAGCTTGGACATTGTTAAACATAAATTTTTCATGATTCATGGAAAAAAATGAAAGTCATTTAGGTTTGAAGGAACATGAGAGTTAGCAAACAATGACAGAATTACAATTTTGGGTGAATTAAAAATGCATTAAAGTGCTTCAAAAAAAATCAGAAAATGCAAAAATGGAGTCTTATCACTAGTCCACCTGTCTCTTTATTTACGTAAACAACAGTTTCCAGGGATTAAGTCTTTTAACAAAATAAAATTAGTGGTGCATGCCATTAACAGCGATTCCGACAACACTTCCAGTTATAAATACGTGGAAGAAAGTCAGCACTCTGAATTATAGAGTTCCTTCCCACACAACTGAACATATGCAGATGCCCTTGTAGCCCGGCCTTGTCTGTTGAGTGTCTAATTAAGTGCATTTCACGCTCGTGTGGTCACTTTGACGAGGAGGTGACTGAGAATGACTGCGGGGTAATTGGACTGGATGTAACGTGCGCAGTTTCGAAACCACTTCCTGCCATCTTTGCCGTATACCGTGCTGTTTGTGTGTGAGTGCTCTAACACGCTGTACAGTTGGGAAGATTTCCATTGCCCGCATTTACCCTTGAAGAGGAGACCTGTCCTTCCTGTTTATTGCTGGAAGAAACACATCCATTGATTTTCATTAGGACCCTCCTGTCCGTGTCTGGCATTGCAGATAATCTTCCCCCCTCTGCGTGTGGAGCTCATTGCACCTCCAGCTGGAGTGGTTACGCCACGTGGGCTCCTCAGGTGGCATCTCACGTAGCCAGATGAACCTTTTCGGCATGAACCTCCCATGTAAAGGAAGACGCTGTCTTGCTGATAGATCAAGTGACCGATAGGTCTGAAATAGGACACAAATTACTTTTGTTCCAAGTAGTTGACCGTGTCCTACCTACACTGTAAAACAAAACTTGGTTTTGGCTTATGTGGCACCACAGTGAAATCTCATTGGTCCAACATGCATATGTTCATATTGGCTGTGATTGTGTTGCATCACTTTTGCTGACTTAATTAATGCTCCTGCTTTGACTGAAGAATGGATTGGTTCAACAGGGTTATCACAGTACAATATGTTTGAGAAGGATTACGTACACCACTTTGTGTCCCATTCAGCAGACACAAGGCCTTGTTAAAGAGTTACTATTATTATACCCGCTAGGCCTTCACGTAAAGGCTCATCTTGTTTCAGCCTGCCCTTTAATTTCATTGTTTTATTTCGGCACCATCAGAAAATGTGTCAAGAAACCTAAATGAGGAGATGGGATAAGTGGTGAGAAAAATAAAAATGAGAAACGTGAAAAGTCAAACTAAATAGAGGATTTTTTCTCGATCTCTTAATAATACAAATTCTAATTTAAACTCACTGGTTTCCTTCTGTTTTCCTAAAGAGATCTTATTGCACAGTTATGTAGCACTTGATCTGTTTCATCTGACGTCTGCTTTTGATATTAGTCAAGTTTTCTTGCATCAAAAAAGGTTAATTAATTTAGTTTTTTAAGACCATTTTCTGTTTTTGCTACTGTGGCTTTAAGACTACTATATGTAAATGGCCTCTGTCCTACCAAAGCTAACACAGTTAATCAACGCTTTTTAAAATATAACAAATTTATTTCATTTATACGATATTTCAATATTTATGGGCCACACTCTGTTTTAAGGTCCAGTTCTTGCTAACAAACCATTAACTATGACTTTTGCCTCAATAAACTATTTTTTTTAATTTGCTGCTTAATAATAGTTAATAAGGTAGTTGTTAAGTTTAGGTATTGGGTAAGATTAGGGATGTAGAATATGGTCATGCAGAATATGTGCTTTATAAGTACTAATAAACAGCCAATATGCTAGTAATGTGCATGCTAATAAGCAACTAGTTAATAGTGTGAAATTTCCCTATAGATGTCCCTATAATAAAGTGTTTACCTATTTATGTAAATGTATGCAATTTATATGTGTATAAATTGTGAACTGGCCATTTTTTCAATCGCTGTACAGTTGTACAATACACTGTAAAAGCAATTAATTAAACTGCGAATAAACTGATTGAGTATATTTGATGTAACTTAACTTGACATACCAAAAATTATAAAGTAAAGCACAAAAACTAGAAATAAAAAAATAAAACTTGTGTTATTGATTTATTTAAATTCAGAATTTGTTTATGAATTTATTATTTTAAATGTATGTATTTATTTATTTATTTATTTTTATTGAACCAAGCTGGTAGGCAAATGTGGGTGGCCATATGTTAATGAGCTCATAATTGTGAGGTCATAATGCAAATCGATATGACTCCTTTAATCACGACTTCAGTGTTACTCTCATCTTTATGTTCACAGGCAGAGCCTGAAGGATTCTCTCATTTCCATTTGTACGTGTGCGCTGCCTTCCTGGTGCGATGGAGGAAAGAGATACTAGAGGAAAAGGATTTCCAGGTAAGATGTTTTTTTGTGTCGTGTTGTGCGGTCCCTGAACCGCAGTGTGTGTTGTCCTTGCGTGAGACCCCTCCTCCCTCATTAACTTGCAGGGTTGAGGGGTCAATGCGCCTGCATTAGTGTGATGACAACAGCAGCTGCTGTAAGGTGACATTGCGCCGTCCCTTTGAGACTCTTCTATTTCCTGTCCCCTCTCACACTCACTTGTTCCATGCGATCGAGAGGTAAAGGGTTTAGGCATGGAGGCTTGGAGAGGGCGGATGTGTCACCAGAAGTACAATATGAGTTTACTTATATAACCAAAATTCCATGTCTATTACTGGATTCTTGTGTCTTACTTTTCCTCATCCTGTCAATCACTCAACCATCCCAACTCAATGCCTGCAAATTTAGATTTGTATTATTTATTTATTTATTTATTTAGAAAGTCATGATAATGTTTATAATATCATAATATCTTCATGCCTTCTACTTGAATTTAGCAGATTAGAGCTGGGCGATAATATAGTTACTTTTTTTGGGGAAGTCGTGGCCTAATGGTTCCTTTTTTTTTTTTTTTTGCGATGATACAAGCAATCAAGCAGTTGAGATTTGCTATGTAGTGTATATATCATCCTACATGAGTATACTGTATGTATGTAGATAAAGTTGGATATAATATATATTCAACTTTATATAGAGAGCTGTACGATAATACAGATTGCATTTTTTGCAACGATATAAACAATTATGCAGCCGAGATTAGCATTTTTTTCTATTTACCAATTAAATAGTTTACACTTTTCGATTATATAACAATCAAGGAGTTGAGATTTGCAATATAGTATTTACTACTTGTATGCCAAATACATTAAAGGGATAGTTAACCCAAAAATGAAAATTCTGTCATTGATTACTTACCTTCATGTCGTTCCAAACCTGCAAGACCTTCGTTCATCTTCGGAACACAAATTAAGATATTTTTGATGCATTCCGAGAGCTCTCTGACCCTCCATAGACAGCAACGATATTACCACGATCAACAAACAGAAACGTAGCAAGGACATCAGTAAAATAGTCCATGTGACATCAGTGGTTCAACCGTAATTTTACTAAGCTACGAGAATACTTTTTTGTGCACAAAGAAAACAAAAATAACTTTATTCAACAATTAGTCTCCTCCGCTTTACCCTATAATGCCATTTTGGAGAGTATCACATACATAAACAACGTATGCTGTTCTGTGTCAGCAGCACCGTACGCGGATACGCTGTTTACGTTTTGATCTGAACGTAAACAACGTATCCGCGTGCATACGTTGTTTACGTATGTGATACTCTCCAAAATGGCGTTATAGGGTAAAGCGGAGGAGACTAATTGTTGAATAAAGTTATTTTTGTTTTCTTTGCGCACAAAAAGTTTTCTCGTAGCTTCGTAAAATTACGGTTGAACCACTGATGTCACATGGACTATTTAACCGATCTCCTTGCTATGTTTCTGAGCCTTGATCGTGTAAGGACACTTGCTGTCTATGGAGGGTCAGAGAGCTCTCAGAACTCATCAAAAATATTTTAATTTGTGTTCTGAAGATGAACAAAGGTCTTACGGGTTTGGAACGACATGAGGGTGAGTAATTGACAGAATTATGATTTTTGGGTGAACTATCCCTTTAATGTATTAATTTGAGTTGAATTACTGAAATAAATGAACTTTTCCACGACATTCTAATTTATTGAGATGCACCTGTACTTTCATCTGTGGAACACAAAGGAGAAATGTATCCAAGCTGCTCTTTTCCATACAGTGAACATGGATGGTTACCAGGGACTGTCAAACTCCAAAAAGGACTGTAATATAACTTTGCATGAGGAACAGACAGAAAATTTGTTTATGATCTCCCACTCCACTGCAGCTCTAAAATCTCATTTGAACATGCACATAATAATTCATATTTGGCACATCAAAACACAGTTCCAGATGTGACACCAGTGACACTAAACGGTTGTGATGTTTTGTAACCGAATGCATCCAAATTTGAATTTGTAAAAGGGCTAATCATATTTCAGCAGTGTTGTTATTGTTTACTAAAACTGATTAAAACTACCTGAAAATAAGCTGCAATAAAATAAAAAATATTAGTTAAACTTGAACATTAGAAATGCTGCAGGCTAAAGTACTTTTTTTATGGCTAACTAAATTCTAAAACAAAAACTGAAAATATACAAATATTTTAATTTGTGTTCCGAAGATGAACAAAGGTCTTACGGGTTTGGAATGACATGAGGGTGAGTAATTAATGACAGAATTATGATTTTTGGGTGAACTATCCCTTTAATGTATTTGTCTTATTTTATAGTTTAACCAGGAATATCATAAATTACAACAAAAAAAGAAAAAAAAGTGTCTTTGTAATAAACATGTAATAACTGTCTCTGAAAGTCTTTTTCAGGTTAGCGTTACTCACCCAAAAATTTTAATTCTGTCATCATTTACTCTCACTTATGTCATTCTAAATGCATATATTCTGTGATTTATTTATTTCTGTGGGACACAAATGGGGCATTTCTGAAGAATTTAAAACACTATGATTGAATCATCGAGTCATTGACCACTCACGGATCAGTGAATTAATCATTCTTTTGAGCCATTTCTTTTAAATGAACTGGTTGATTTAAATATGCAAACTTTCATTCAGGAATGGAACTCCCACTTTCTACCATTAATTCGGTTTCTTATCAGTTCCTTAATAATCAAGTCGCGTCCTACTTTTGACTTGTCCTGCCAAATATTCTGTTTGAGTCAGAATCACATAATTTTACAGGTTTGAAAAGCATTCAAAATGCAGAAATCTGAGTGAATCTTTTTTTCTTTCTAAATCTTTGCCTTTTCTTTAAGCTTGCATCTCTGTGGAGTGAATAGACTGCTCAGTGTGTGTTGTTGAATATGCAGCGAGTCAGTGGTGTGTATCAGCAGTGTGTTGTTGTGGGGCGGTTGATTTATTGTGTTTACAGTGCCCAGTGATTCAGAATTATCCCCTGCACCAGCTCTGCAGCACGCGGCTGCTGTTTGGCATTCAGACAACAGCCCCGGGCCTCCCTCTTTACCCGCCTGTGCCATGTGTCAGCAGAGAGATTATTTCCCCTATTCTGTCTCCTTATCCTTTTGTTTCACTGTATATTCCTTCCCTTTTTTGCTGGTTTGTTTTCACACACATGATGTGATAAGCGATACCCTATTGTGCCCTGCAAGACCTAGACCAGTTAGAAGTATAGTGGTTTTATGGGAGATCTGTGGCGAAGAAGTTGACTTTGCTGCACCCAACCTATGATTTCACCTCCTCCAGTGCAATCTGTTCAGGTCAAGCTGCCCTAGACAAACAGTTCCCATACAATTCCTTGCTGCTTCTTGCCTTTTTTGAAGGGAAGAAGCAAGGAAGGCTGCTCTTAAAATAATTGGCTAGCTGTTTTCTGGAACATAGTGAGTTGCCTTTCTGTCTACATAGGCAGATGCCTTCTAAGGAAATGAAGAATCTGATTTGGAAGGCTCTAGATAGGAAGCAACTCCCTATGTGCTCTTCATGTTAGGCATACAAATGATTTAACTCATTTGTTTTCATGGTGTTAGCATGTTGCTAAGCTATTGACACTACAGTGAATTATACAAACAGAATTTTGTCAAAATGGCCATCTTGGAGAATATCCCACCTAAAACAGTTTACTTTGGTTATGTCTTATGTGAACATGAACATTTGGGAGAAAATCAGATGTGTGTCAGGATCCATGTAAAATATATGTGTTGTTGTCGTGAAGGTTTATCAAATGGCAAAAGAAAAAGGGTAGATTGATCAGAGAAAATTGGGACCAGTGACAATTTTGGCAGGGACTGTAAGAAATCTCAATTACTGGCAGACTTGAAAAAAATTCATAGAGTTAAGCCTTGTTGTTGCTGTGCATTCTGGGATTGTCTTCTCTGCAATGGATGTTGCCTCAAAATGTTGTTTAGGTAGACCGCCCTTTAGGTTACTGATAGTCATGCAATACACAATTTTGGGGTTCACATAGTATAATGGATAGTGTGCAAAGTGAAGGATTTTGTTTTAAAAGTGAAGATGGAACAAAAAATGGCACATCACTATATTTAAAGTTGGGATGTGCAATTTTATTTAACAATAGTGTCACCGAACAGTATAAGAAAAATAATCAGGGTTTTCAAACACGTTTACTGAACACTCTCCCTGTCTTCCATTAGTTGGATAAACAGATGTTGGTTAATGTTGTTTAAGCCAGTGTTTCAGTTAGGCTGGTGCAGATGTTAAAATAAACACAAAAGTATTTGAATAGTACCAGAGTTAATATAAAATATCTTTAACAAACCTAAAATAAGTATTCACGTACATATCGTCATAGAATCAAGACAATGGAAAACTCTCTAAAAGCAAAGTGCACTTCCATATAGGATAAGTTTGAAAATGTCTATAAATTTGATTCTTCTCATGAAGATAATTTTGATTCAGTGGGAGAGATTGAGGGAAAGACCTGACGTCAAGTATTAAATAAGTCTCCATTCAGTGAGTTACGAGAGTGAGTTATGGTTCTATCCCAGCATATCAAAAACTGTGAAAATTAGTCTTTTCTTTTGGGACACTGGTCTGTCATAGCAGTTGGATTTCAGGATGTGTCTTAAAGATGGCCTCTGGCTTTTCCTCTGTCTTTCTCTCACTCCATTTAGCACTTTATATATCTTTCTAAATATAAAAAAGGCATTTTTATTGTGGAATTTGTTCTCATTAGGACAGGTTTGCAAGAAATACTTAAAGCCCCATATTTTCTCAGATCTAGTACACATGTAGTTTTTCAGGGGAATGCAAACTGAAGAGAGATGGATTGATGGGCGGAATTTTTTTAGTGATTTTTCAAGTGTATCTTGCACACAGCAAGACTGTATGGAATGGATTTTGAGAGACTGAGTTGCTAACGAAGGCTTTCTTAATGAGCATAACAGTTAATGGCTCTTGAAAATGAAATCAGAAATTGTATAAATCCTTAATTAAACGCAATCCATAATAAATTGTTGCTGTCGGTAAATGATGTTTATTTAAAGGAATTGTTCACCCATAAATGAATATTCAGTCTCAAAAGGAGATGCTTACTGTGATTTATAGTCTGCCAAGGATGTCCGAGCTTCAAAACGTTCAAAACGGATGTTCGCGCTAGTCCCATATACATATTCAATGTCTCCTGAAATCATACAATTGTTTAGCATTATTTGCAAAAAAATCTTCCTCTTCAGTTTAGTGAAATGTTATTTGCACTCTCATGCAGTCAAATATCAAAACACTTTGCATCAGGTTAAACGTCAATAAAATCAAACTTCACTGGTTCTGTCTCAAGACCAATTGTTATTGACTTCAGACCTGGTGAGGCGCATCTTGATGGGCCAGTGTAATGCAAGTAAGATCAGATCGTTTTAGGAGCTCACTTTCATTGTATAAAGAGGAACGGCCTGGATATTCTTCTTTTGTATTCCACAGAAGTCAGTCGGTTAGTCTTACAAGTTAGAAATTGGATGAGAGTGAGAAAATAATGACCAGAATTTGACATTTTTGCATGAACTGTCCCGTTTAAACATAATAATCTAAATGATGTAGATATCCATGCGGGTTTATTAACATGTTAGAGGAGTAGGTGTGTCTTGTGTTTCACTGTGACTTTTGTCTGACCCCCTGGTATTTCAGGGCATTCTTAATGGCTTCTATTCTTGGCAGGAGGGCAGTTAATGAGTATTGAAGCAGGGGGGAAATCTTTACTGGGACAGAGTAAAGGTTAAAAGGACTATACCACAGAGCCCTCATGGAAATCTGCTGTATGAACCAGTCTGACCCGCTTTTACCTTTCCTGCACTCCTCATAATGTGCATAATGATATATTGTGATCTTACCTGTAGGTATGGTTGGGGAACGGAAACCGTTCTTAATGAGAAATGGTACAGTTTTTGAAAAGATATAGGAGCTGAATGATGTTTGTGGTATTTGGTTCACGCAACATCTGCTTTTTTTGGCAAAGTGGGCATGAACAAGAATCTGAGCTAGTGTCAGGTTGTCATATTAATTTCTCTAGGCTGTATGCGTGTTCAACTTTCAGCCATGTTTCTTGCAGTTAAACAATTGGTGCAAATGGCTTATTTTGTGGAATATAATTTCTACTTCATAGAAATCACACACATGAAATGCCTTACAGAACTAAATAAAAATATATAAAAAGCTGAGAATGATGCCCTGACAATCAAATTTAATACAGTGATGTACTTTAATTTGTTGCTTACAAAAATGCAATTAATCAAAATACACAATATACACAATGGAGAAAGCTAATTTTTACCCCCATAATGGTGTTGTTACAGCATTTGCCAGCATTCTCTAAACCAGATGTATTCAATTTAAGTTCCAAAAGGCCAGTTGCTTCTGAGAATCATTCCACACAAAAAAAAAAATTATATATATATATATATAAAATCAGTAAAAATAACTATATTTGCAGCATTGTTTTCTGCAGTGTTTTAGCAAAAGTATTGACCTATTTTGCTGCTCATTATGTTTCTGCTTCTGTTTTTAAAATAACTGCATCATCTGCAGCTCTTAATGGCAATTTAGTGTCTTTATAGAGAAGCAACGCACACAGGATGGGCTTGAATGGAAAAAAAATATTAGAAGATAATGGCGAAAGATCATTACAATAAACGGCCCTGAGCGCTTGTGGTGCGAACCGCTCCTTTGTTTTTAAGTGCTGCTTACTTTATTTAGAAATGGTAAAATGGTGCTTCCATTGCCGTTATGTCTTGGTCTGGTTGGAACCAAGCCGAGGTCCTCACCTGGACCACCGTCCACCATTTGGATATGCCTGCTCTAAACAGACCATGCTAACTAGCTTAACCTTCACACCTTGGTTTGTGCTCAGTAGTTGATTGTGTCCTTCATAAGTATCAGTGTCTAATGCATAAGTTCTCCACTTGAGAAATAAAAGCTCCAGTTATAAGACTCTGCGCTCAACTAGACAATTCTTTTGAAGCAAAAAAGCGGTAAAAAAAACAATGAAAGAAAATAAATTGGATGCTGGTGTGGTTTGATGAGAAGCTCTAATGCTTGGGTAAGTGAGCGTGGAGGCATAATGTCTGGCACTATCTGTGCTCTATGCTCCTCGTATTCACTGCATTGTACTGCCGATTCTAATGACTTCTGTTTTTTTTCATACTTAAAATCACACCGAGGCAGGTAAAGATCCGAATGAAAGAGGCACAAGGCCATGTGCAGTTGAACATTGGCTACGAGTTGCCCGCGTCTTCCCTGCGGAGTAGCGCGGCAGGTTACAGACAGCCAAATGTCAACCCCTGATGCCATTTAGTGAGGGCAATATGCAGCAAATGAGCTCTCATTAGGGGTTTGTTTATCACATAATGAGAAAGCCTTTGGTGCAGCTAACGGCCCGAGAACCTCTTCCCTCTTTTGTCTGTGATTACCAATTTACTCTCTTTATCAATGGGATTTCGTTTCGCTTTTTGGAGCCCCGTTGTCTCAAATGCCTGGTAGAATACAAAAACATATACTCGTTTTATTCATGAATAACCTAGATAACTATTTCAGCAGTCCCTTGTTAAAGGACAATGACTGTATCACACAGGCATCTTTGTTTTTCTCCTAACACGATGTTCCAAAAGCATAACTATACTGCCCCCTAAAATACAAATCCAAAACAAGAGAAATTTGTGTATGTTTATATCTCAATACAACTTTTCCAAACCCTATTGACAACATTTATTTTTTTAGCTTGCTTACTGGATGCTTTCTGGGATTGCCGTCTGCCTTCTGCAATATGTGCAGTTAAACCTTATATTTTAGCCAAAGATATCTTAGTAATGTTGCTGTCTGACATTTTGAACAGACTTTGTATTAAGAATTCTGCCTTAAAATGCTGTTTACAATGTTTCAAGCTCTCACAATGTTACAAAACACAGCTTGACTCTTCTTCCAGTGGGAGCATCACTTTGTTTGTCGACAATAGTTATCTTAACCTATTCTCCCATGCTACCTGATTCAGGACATAGACAGTCATAACCTTCATTGCAGTTGTCTCTAAATAAAGACATAGACATCTTTGAACTCACTCTGTTGTTATTAAGTGTTGCAGTCTCACTTGTGTCTCAAAGCTTTAACATGGCAGCTCATAAGTCCTCTCTAACCGCTAAGACGCAGTCGGGTGTGAGCTCTGATAACGCGTTTATGCCTGGATGGAAGGAGAAATCAATCTTCCACTTTGGAGTTTTAATGGCTTGATTTAAATGGAGTTTACGGCAGAACGGGAGCTAGTTGAATCACAAAGCAGCGCTTTAATATGTGTGTGCGCATGCCAGCCAGCTATCTTTGGAAGAGTGTTGACTGCACAAGTACCCGCTGAAGCCTTAGTGCAAGACCCCAGGGCAGGCCGCTGCTATCTCTACAACCCATGAAGCGGAAAACATGGAGTTATGTGCAATTATGATGTCCACCATACGCAAATGTGAGGCTTAATTAAAAAGGGGCTATATATTACGCTGTCCATGAAATGAGCTTGTTCCTTCTTTATGATGAACACCTTCAAACTGGCTTTATTAGTTGTGCATATTAATAGCTTGTGATGCGCGCTAGCTGGACATGAACACAGACAACATCTATATGATCCTTTGGTTATTTCTGGGCTTTATTCACGCTTAATTTAAAATTGCAACAAGCTCTTTGGTCAGTCTGTTCTATGTACTTGCCACCCTGTAGTTTTTAGTTGTCTTTCCCCCTTCCAATAATGAGGTTTTAAACCTAATTTATCATTTATTCCTGTGGTGGCAAAGCAGAATTTTTAGCAGTCATTAATACAGTCATATAATCCTTCAGAAATCATTCTAATATGATTTATGAGCAGTGCTGGAAACAGTTGTGCTGTTTAACATTTTTTTGGAACCTGTGATACTTTTTTTGATGAATAAGAAGTCTCAAATTGCTCGCCTTCAACTAGTGCAAAATGCTGCTGCCAGATTAGAGAATAGCCGTAAAAGCGCTCACATTACTCCAATTCTGGGGACCCTTCATTGGCTCCCTATTGAATTCAGAATTGATTTTAAAATTATTTTATTTGTATAGAAATATTTACGTGATCAAGCCTCCATTAATTTAGCTGAATTGCTGCACCCATATACTCCTTCCAGAAGCTTAGGATCAAGCGACCAGAATCTTCTTTTAGTCCCAGACTCAAACGCAGAGGGGATCGAGCTTTTTCAGTGGTTGGGCCGCGGTCGTGGAATAACCTGCCTTTAGAAATTAGATTAGCCCCTTCTCTGACCACTTTTAAGTCTCTCCTAAAAACGTATCTGTTTTCCCTTGCTTATAATTAATCTTCTGTTATGGTCTTTGCTTAGTATTTTGTCTTCCAAGTGTCTATACTTTGTTCCCCCTTTTTTATTAACATTTATTTAGTTATTTATATCATTGGGGCTAGACCCTGTCTTAATTGTGTTATTTAGTTATGCTGATTTCTGTATCTTTATTTTACTCATTGAACCTCTGTACAGCACTTTGGTCAGTCGTGTGGCTGTTTTTTATACCTGCTATATAAATAAACTGAACTTGAACTTGAATAAAAAGTTAAAAAGAACAGCTTTTATTTAAAACAGAAGTATTTTGTAACTGTACAAGTCTGTACTATCACTTTTTATCAGTGTAACTTATCCTTGCTGAATGTTAAAGTATTAATTTCTTGCGTTCCTCAGAAAATGAAAAAAAACGAATTCTGTATGCAACACATCTTAAACTTTCATTTGCCCTGGATATATTCACTAACTCCGCTAAGAATAGAACAAATGCAAAGAATATTTCATCCCCGCTTTCCTCTTGTCTTTCGAAAATGACTGAATAAATAAAAGTAAAAGAAATGGCAAAGAACTCAGAGGGGAAGCAGGGTGGTTCACGCTTGTTACGTTCATTATGCTGCTAAATTAAAAAGCGGCAACTATCAGCTCCTAATGTTTTGTCTCATTCCACCTCAGGTGGTTCAAACAGCCGAAACTAAATGGATTCGCTGTCTGTGTGAATAACTGCGAGCAGACAAACTCTTAATTTGTTGTGCGGGCTCTTAGGGGCATGTGGCTGATTGGCTTACCGCTCAAACTTCTAAGCTAATACAGCTTTTAAACTCGTGTTCTTGAGTGTGTACTTCACTGTGATTCTCCATTTCTGAGATTCTTCAGTGCTAGAGTGACAGAAAAATTACTTATCTGTCGACAGTTTGGGATAGAAAGAAATATTGTTGTCACCTGAAAGAATTCTTATGATTGGCTTACCTCTCAAAATCTATTTCGTGCATGTGTTTATTAAAGCATTATATTATTAGCAGGATGAATACTGAATACTAAATATGTGCTTGTACGTAAATTTGGGCAGCCGCATGTAGTGCTGCCAAGCGATTAATCGTGATATTCGTGAATCCATAATTAAAGTTTTTGTTTACATAATATATGTGTGTGTGCTGTGTAAATGTATGTGTATATAAATACACACACATGTATGTATATTTTTAAAATAGTTACATGTATATATGCATTTATATTCCTATATAATTTATATTATATATAAATACAAATATTATATATATATCGCAAATCAAATCGCAATATCTGTCAAAAAAATTGCAATTTGATACTTTCCCCCAAATCGCACAGCCCTACACAGTACACACACATTATGTAAAGAAAAACTTTTATTTTGGATGCGATTAATCGCAGTTAATCATTTGACAGCACTAGTCACATGTTCATGAGCAAATGGTTGTGATATCAGGCTTAAACTGTTCTGTTTTTTGCAGCTTAGTTTCAAGAGCAAGAAAAAAATCAGCTTGCCTTGTTTTCTGGCTGCTGCTGCACAGCAGTGCAAATGTCAAGCACTTTTTCAATTAACTTCCCATTTTACATGCATATTGGATTTAAACAGTTCACAGCGAGCTGTAATTAAGTGCGATTCACTATCTAATTGTTTGTGGATCGAAAGTTTCATTTTGTTAAGGGCCTGCTTTGACTTAAAATGAATTCAAAGTGACTGTCATATCTCGATCCCTCTTGGGGGCCTCAGCAAGTTCATTATTAGTTGTTTTGTGTTTTGTAGAGTATAAGATTACAGTTAGTCAGTGGGGAATTTGCATGCAATTTTAAGAAACCCATCTCTCGAGATTTATAGTAGTGCAGATATTTTCCTTGCCATCTAGTTACTGAGTTATAGTGTTGACTCTATTAGGACGGTTGCATTGAAGGATTAGGTGAAATGAACTCTTCCTGATTAATCGAAAACCTAGCACATTTATCAGAGAACTTGTAATTTTGTCCACACTAGAGCTTCTGGAGGAGATTCACCGGTAATGATTAATCGTCATACGTGCAGGTCCCGAATGAAGAGCAACCCTCCTGCCTGTAAATGTGCTTTAATACAATTTAATGATAAAGTGTCACTGTTGTTGCAGGGAGCTCGCTCAACGAGAGGCAGGGACAATTTATCCGAAAAGAGACAAGGAAAAGCATGGAGGACTTAATATCCAGGAAGTAATTACAGCTCTGCTCCTTCCCCGTGCACCCGAATGCCGAGACTCAACCTATCGTTTCTCCGTCTTGCAGAAGCCTTGATAAACAAAGCCGTTTATAAAGTTCCTCGCAATCAGTCACCACCTCTCTAGCGGTTAGTCTCACGAGTGTTTAAAACACGGGGATCAAACGCTCAAAATCTGCAGAGCTGCGACTTTGCCGTTCGATGGAGTGACTGCGTCGCTGTTCTTGAGCCCCTGATCGATTCTTACAAATTCAGGAGGGCTCAGCGAGAAGATGAGGGGCTAAAAGTCTTCGTTCGGCATAATCCTTGGTGGCAAACATTCCTTCACCAGTGCCGTGTATGTAGTAATCAGTCTCCGCTATGCCAAAGTTGTTTGCCAACAGCAGGCAGTATGAGGTGTCATTATGGTGCCAGTCCAGAATGTCTGCATCAAATGCACGCGATTGCAACTCTTTGTCTCTGATTATCTGTTCGACTTGAATGCTGTTAGGTTAGAGAACAATCATGTGGGATCCTTCATGTCAGTTAGCAAACACAATTCTATCATCACCGAAGATAAGACTAAACAGAAGAGAACAATCAAAATGCCTCGGGGAGTGTCCAGATAAATGGTGCCTCTGAAGAAAATCCTCCTTAAGTCAAAGTCATTATCTTTTCAGCATTTATTCACCTTGCCGATTTAACTAGGCTTTTAGCCGTGTTTTTGTTCGTAATTAGGCCAACCTTTTAAACTAGCTTTACTGTACACCCTACGTTCCTAGCTTTTGGTGCTGTATGGTATTTATTATTGATGTCCAGTTGCACAGTGTGACTTGATTAAAGTCTGTCCCAGTTTATTGCTGTCAAACTGCAATGTAATATATGCATATGAGACAACTTGGGAATGGTGTTATAGGCGGTGTTGTGGTTGGCTTTGCAATGGAAGATCTGGGCTAGTAATGGAAAGGGAATATTCGTGAACCTGGAGAATTACTAGGATTCACCATTATCGCTGAGCCCTGGAGCAAGGCACTTAACCCCAGGGTACTCCAGAGGGACTGTTCCTGTTGGAAATGCAATATAAGTCACTTTAGATGAGACTGAATCCACTGCATGTCTAACTAAGTAACCGTCAGTTTATTGCAACATAAATATCCTGTTCCATTTTGAAAGCAGAACCATGCCTGATTCTCATAAATGCTATCCTGATGTTTTTTGCAATGTAACAGCACCAAGGCAGATTCGTAATGAGTCTGGCAACTATATTGACAGTTTAGATTTTACAACAACTATGAATACATCTTTAAAATATTCTTTAAAGATAGAAAAAAATCTTAATTCTTAATGCCAATATGATATTCAAACTGATTTCTTTAATATATAACATACCACCACTGAAATCATTTTCTTTTAACAAGGAATGCACCAATTTGGAAATTTCAATAACTTACAATTCGTAATATTTTGTATGCAATAACTGATATATTGACCAATATTATGTTATCAATCGACTGTACAACTCAACTTAAAAGTCCACATCTCTGTTTCAAATAACACGAAAAATGTATTTCTTATTCCGCAATAATTAACAAATGTGGGCCTGTTATGAACCATTGTTATAAATAAATTATACTTTTGGGCGTTTATTTATTAATCTATCAAACCTACGCAAGAGCAGTTTTGTTAGTATAGAAATTGTTAGTATGATGATTGTTATTATTTTGTTCATTTCTGCCATTTCTAAAGTTGAATACCATGTTACATTTACAAATAAATCACATCATGGGAAAAAAAAATGGGTTGTGAAATTCATTTAATATTGACTGTAATGATGGCTATTGGCAATGTTATTATTGCATCTCATAACTAACAGTGTGCCATCCGTCTACATGCTCCAGAGAAAAATTCCCAAAATGCAACAAAAATTAACCGTGCTGCATCAATTATGTTAGTTGGCTGTGTAGATCATTAGATACTTCATTTATATCCAATTATTCGGCTTGGCTCATTACAAGTAATTAGTGTCCTAATCTAGTTATTTGTCGAAAACTAGGTTGTGATGACCGTGTTGATTAGGAGATTTGGCTATTACACGGATGGTTTTGTTTTAAGTATAGCTGACAACTGTTTTGCATACACATCAGTGGTGTAGTAAGGTATGCACTATATTCTTCAAATCTTCCTCAAAAACACATTTGTTTGAGTGTTCAGGTAGATTACTCTTCAAAGACCAAAGCTCTTGGACTAACACCTACACAATCTTATAATGATCTTCAGGGATATTATTCACCATCAAATTTTTACATGTTCTCACTCTTGTTCATCAAACACTCTACTTGAATTCAAGGAGAACATGGGTACTTCACAAAAATTAGTGGACACAAATCAAAGCTTATGAAGGGTTTGTTGACATTTAACTAAAGATTTAATCTGCCGTTACCTGTTGGAGTGCAACATACTTTTGTGGAGGTTGTGTAAGGAAATGTTCAACATTTGACTGCGACAACAACTCCAAAACTCTTCAGCTGATTTAAATATATTCTTGAGTGTGGTTGTATAACATTAAGCACTTTACTTGGCTATGAAAGTCATTCCCTGTAGCATTGCTTCTGGAATCACATTTTTGGCACATCATCTTCATGACTTCTTACTCTGAGATAACAGAATCCTCAGGCTAAGCCACGTGTGTGTTATAGAATGTAGTATGATACAAATCTGAGCTGTCAATTTAATATGTTAATGTACAATTTATTATGAAAAATGATGTGAGACATTTCTCTATAATAAAACATTTCCCTGCCTTTGGAGTAATTCAGGCTTAAGGGATTCGAAATATACTTACAATATCCTGAACTTCTAACTTTGATGTTTGTTTACATACTCTAGAGACAAAGTCCCTAAATGCTATGAAAATTAACAGTCCCCAATCAATCACATTGGTTGGCCGTGTATCCTTTATATCACTCATTTATTTCCAATTATGTGACTAGGCTCATTACTAAGTAATTACCTCTAATATAGTTATCTGTCGAGAAAAATTAGACTGAGATGACTGTGTTGATTAGTATTTGATTTGACTAATACATGGATGGATTCATTTTAAATATAGTTGACTACTATAGTTACTGATAGCGGTATCCGTATAGAATATTATACTGTGCTCATGTACTTAAAATGATCAGATACCCTAAAACAATTACGCAAGTACATCATTCATTACATAAATGTTACCATAAAAATATGTACATTATGCAGAAAATCCCGGCATATAGCATATTAAAGCAGAAGAGCATTCTGAATGCTTTGGTAATTATACTCACAGCTGTTCATTTTAATACTCCTATTAAATACTCAAGCTTCAGAGCTCTTTTTTAGAGATCATAAAGACATATTTTGGTGTTGTCCCTCGACTCATAGCATTTAATAACATGCCTCAATCGTGTACCTATGGAATTGCACAGGGAATTATGTACTAATTTTTATTTACATGGTCTTTGAATCATACATACGAGGGGTATATGAAAGTGTAATCAACACTTTTGTTATACAAACAATATTGTTATTACTCTGCTTTTTAATCTTAGTCTAATTGTCTGTGCTCAAGACAGAACCAAAGAAGACTGTTTAGTTTAATTTCTCACCTAGTGCCCCATGCGACAACTCTGAGAATGCAACACTCATTTGCATTGGCTTACAAATTATGTTCTATCATGTTCCAGTATGCAGTGACGTGGGAAATCAAGCCTGTCTTGCTAGAAGCAATCTTCTTCACACACTTAGCTTTTTCAAAGATGTATTTGGGCCTTAAAGTGTTACAGCTTGAATTTCTGGAACCGTTGTGCCTGAACAGACACTGCAGCTTTTTTTGTGCAGCATGCACTCCGTATCAGACATGTCAGCTTTCATCCATGCTTGTTTTCATTACACTCATCCCAAATGTGAAGAGAATGGCAGTTTTAGGTGCATTCAGTTGAAATGCTAAATCATCAAATGAGGATTGAGGATGAGCTTATTAACTGTCAAATGTTTGCAAAACTTTGACGCTCTCTTTATTATAAGATACATTATTGCTTTTTTCCTGTACCCTTCTCTTCTACCTCTCTCACCTCCATCCATCCCCCTTGTACCCCGCTGTGATGGAGTATTAAGCGTTCTCATTCTCCTTCATCAGGGCCAGCAGGATAGGTGAATTAGGCTGGGAGATTGAGGCTCTAAGCCGCTCTAATGCAGTCATTGACTCTGAGGCCTGCTGGAGCCGCCTGACGCCGCCTTGAGTGAATTAGACTTGGCCTTCTATACCTAAGAGAAATGGGTCTTCCACCGCCGAGGTCCTGACCGCACCGAGTGAGAAGAGAAACACAGCTTGACAGGCAGCTCGCTCTCTTCACCCTACACTTAAGATTGAGCAGTCAAAGAATCTGTGATTGAAAGTTATAATAATTTAGAGAGGTACGGTGGTGCTTTGTGATAGCCTGGCTTGACCCCGCTGAAGAAAAAATAAATAAACAACTCTGTGCTGCGATGCCTTCTCTTGTCTGCTGAACACCAAGTAAAACTCTTTCCAGAAAAGTGAAAGCATGTGGTTTACCTAGACAACACTTCCTCCCAGGATGTATGTGCATTAGGATGCCCAAATGTCTTCCATCAGCCAACTAGCTGATTATGCCCCTTTTGCAAATTTACTCGCTAGACGTTGGCAAGTTGCTGTACTGGGTTGTGTTCGCCGCATCACATAGATGCTAATTTGCATTGCTTTTGAATGTTTTTTCAACTTCGTTGACACAACTACATTGCATATTCAAATCATTACGAAAAGTCTAATTCAGGGTCTCCAAAGTCAGTCCTAGAGGGCTGGTGACCTGCAGAGTTTAGCTCCAATCCTAATTAAACACCTGAACCAGCTAATCAAGGTATTACTAGGCATGCTAGAAACTTCAGGCTACTTGAGGCTAGTTAGAGCTAAACTCTGCAGGACACTGGCCCTCCAGGACCGAGTTTGGAGACCCCCGGTCTTATTGGTCAACATGACCTTAAGCTGCTCTCATATGGCTAAGAAGTGCATCTGATCAAGGTTAAACGATTCTAATCTTTAAGACCTTAGTTAGCTGGTTCCTGGTGTGTAGAAGCTAAACTCTACAGGACAGTGGACCTCAAGGGCCAAAGTTGCCCACCCCTGTTCTAAAGCAACTTTATATCACCAAGAAAAATGTCTGATAGGTGGGCATGACCTTAAAGTATCCATAAATCTCAAATAAAAGCATCTGATTAGTGTACCTAATTAGAAAACAGGGCTGGGCAGCTATGTCCCTCAATATCCACTTTCCTGGAGAAATTAGCTCCAACCCCGATCAGACTCATGCGTCTGTAGCTTTTTAGTAATCTTGAAGTCCTTTATTAGTTTGTTCTTGTTTGATTAGGGTTGGAGCTGAACTCTGCAGGAAAGTTGGTCTTGAAGGCCAGAGTTGTTTGGATATGAACAAAGTTTCAGATTTAAAATTTTTTGTCAGTTTGATAAAAAATTCAAACAATAAATAACATTTTGGCATGCTTCAATGTGGCATTACCGATTACTGTAGCCGCCTGAGTTTAAGCATGTAAGCCTGATCATCTCTTCCTCTTTACTACTAGTTACTGCACAAAATTAACTTGAATGCACATCAGAAGGTATGTTTAAAAAAGCAGTACAACTTACAGAAATGTTTCATGTCTCGTGTAATAGTTCAATTAGTGTTTCAATCCCAGAAAGACATCAATATAATGGCTTGTAAACAATTCCGGGTCATGTTACATTTACCTCAGAAAACCTACTCGATGATATCAATGACCACCTTGATAGTTAGCTGGAAAGGTGAACTCTAGAAAGGATCGTTTTTCTAATTATATATTCACCATATTACAAATTCATTGTTTTACTTAACCTGTTCTTCAGTATTTTATGTATGATTGAATAAATCCTGAAAACAAGTCACGACATACCCTATTTAAATGTTTATATTTAAAAAAACTAACTGGAGTAGAAAGATAATTATATAACTAATAAGTTATAGTTTGCAGCATTTGTTAAGAGATTTACTCTTTACTCTTACGTATGTACTGTACCTGATTGCCTATACGTTTAAATAAATCATTAATGCATTGAATTGAATCGATTGAATTTTAATCTAATTGCAAACATGTGATTTGAAATAGAATCGTTTAGTTATTCAGAATGTCTATCCACTAGTTGATTAGACAAATGTATATCACTGTTGTGTTTGTGCATACAATCCTTTTTATCAAAATCTCTTTATTCTCCACAGGGTCTGATGATTATGCTCCAGAATCTACCCACAATGCACTGGGGAAATGAGGAAGTTAGCGTTCTCCTAGCTGAAGCTTACCGGCTGAAGTTTGCATTTGCCGATGCCCCTAACCATTACAAAAGATGAGGCTTCGCCCAGCACAATCACTGAATATGACGAGCCCTACTGACCTCGGAGGCGCAACTGTCTGTGTAATGATACTGAACTGAAACCGTGACTTTTTTATGGAGATGGGAATATGGTCTGCTGCTGTTCCTGGAATTTTTCCGCATTTCTACTAATATCAGCACTCCGAATGCCATGAGTCACCCAGATGTCAAAATCATGCTCTCTTGAAATACACTAATTTAATCGTTGTTTCTTAGGCTTTTCTATTTTTTATTTAATCACAACCTTTACCAAGATTTTTTTTTTTTCAGTTCATTTAGACAGCAAGATTCTAGGAAGTAACAGCAACAGTAGGATGGATGCTGGCCCAATTGATTCATGGCAATAATAAGACGTCATTCAAAAAACATGGTTTATAAACATTCGCAGTAAGATCGTTTGGCTTAAACGGCGCCTACGAACACTTATTCTAACCTTGGTCTACCTCAGGAAGCAGCCAGGATTCGTAGGGTGTTCATTTTGTCTCTGTATGTGAACAGTGCCCATGAGGCTTTGCAGTGGAGTCAATAAAATTGGCCTTATTTTGGCTGTTTGAGTTTTGCAAGGCACAGGTTCAGTGAACGAGCTGCAAACTGAAGAACTGATTCAATTTTTGCTTTCCCTGTTGCTCATGGCCCTGTCATTTTGACGTCCCATTTTGATATTGATATAATAATCCGTACTGACTGTACAGTGCTGTCATTAATTGATGTGTTTGGGGATATCCGCTTTTGACATTTTGTCAGTATTTGAACTGTGCGCTGCTTCAATCATGTCATCAGGCTTTTTCATTTGTGTGCCAGTTCTTACAACTAAATATAAGTGAAACTGCACTTGATAAGTCTATTTTCCTCCTTTTTGTACAAGATATATTCTATGAATCCGCTTTTTAAAATTATTTCTTCTTTTTTTATATACTGTTTACATGAGCCTGTTAAGTTGTGCCTAACTCTAGAGATTGATGACGCCACAGATATTTTTTTTTACATTCATGATCATTTAGGATGTGGCAAAGCAGAACATTTGCCTTGACAACATTTACTCCTACATGAGCAGTGAATTCAGCAGCTCTACTGCTCTCCTTCGGCTGTTTGATGGGCCGTAGATTTGAAGGAATTTACTGTAACTGACATTCAGTGCCTGGACAACATGGAGTTACAGTACGAGCTATGTGGGGTTTTCTGGACACCAAGTTTCTTGACTCCAAACTACAGAAACGTCAGAATGGATTTTAAAAGAGGTGCAAGTGAAATGTTCTTGAATTAAATAGCTGTGTACAGAATTCTTTTCAAAGAGATGTAAATAGAAAAATGTGTAAATAAATACTATATATATGGTTATAATTTGTTGACTTGTTTAATGTGTGGTTTTGACTGATGAAATTGGAGTAATGAAATTTGGGTAACACTTTAGTTTAGGGACAATTTCTCACTATCAACTAGTTACTTAATAGTATATGTATTCCTAACATATTGGCTGTTTATTAGTATATATAAAGCACATTTTCTTTATGACCAGATTCTGCATCCCTAATTCTGTCCAATACCTAAACTTAACTACCTTACTAACTATTAATAAGTTTGAGGCAAAAGTCGTAGTTAATGATTTGTTAATAGCTTGTTAATGGTTTGTGAATTGGACCTTAATAGTTAACAGTGAGAATTGGTCCCTAAAGTTTGAATGAAATTTGTCTCTTTTTTTTCTCTCAAAAATTAAATCATGCTGCACACACAAGAACACAATTTTTTTTCTTCAAAAGCTACAAAATCATGCTGCACACACAAGAACACATTTTTTATTTATTTATGTGAAATCAATGTGTTTCAACTTTTTTAAATTGTGTTGGCCTTTTTGCCAATTTTATTTGTAATAATATATATGGAGTAAAAAAAAAAGAAGCTATTTGTGAATTCAAAATAAAAAGAAAAACATGGAATATTGATTGGAATTATGCGAGGAGAAAGAAAATATGAAAGGATACAACCAATTTCACAAAATTAACTTTAATCAGACCATCCTATCAGACTGGCATTGCCTTGTCTCACCCTTAAAAATCTCAGATCCATGCTGTACCCTCATTAAAGCCTTTTCAACCCCATGTTTTCAAAATTCCCATCATTTTTGCTGTGTTTTTATATGGGGTAGGAAGTAGTCAGGTCCCTGTGGCCGCGTGCTGCAGGTTTGCTGATTAGAGTCTTAATATGCGCGCTGCATGCAGGGCGGGAGTTCCTCTCATTAGACTGACTGATGTTCACAGTGGCAGGTAATTAACGGCCCGCAGCAGCTCTGCCAGGCCATTCACATGAATTAAAAACACATTCAAATCACCATGGTGCCTGCATCTGAGAGGTGCCATAAAATGAGAACCTGTGTGAGAGAGAGAGATGGGATATGGAGTTTATCAATGCAGAATGAATGCAGAGATGAATCCACGTGCATTTGTGAATTTACATTATATTATCGTTATTATGGTAATGTTCTGAGTCTGATAAGCTTTATGGACAGCACCTGTGACATGCTGTTTGTTATTTGTTGCTCATTTTGCAAAAACAAGCAAAATTATATGTACAGTGGCATCTTATGAAGGGAAGTGTTTAGCAACTAACATAATAAACTGTATGATGTTACACAATCACTGACAAACAGAACATATTTGATTTGAAATGTAAATTGTATATGCTTATTGGGCCAAAAAGTGACTGAAGTTACTGTAGCTGTATCACACGACAGAGTATAAAGTGCAAATAGTGGAGGTCTGTGGGACTAGCATAAAATAATAGAGTATACTTTTTTATTATTTACAAATGTAATTATTGGTTTAATTTTTGCCTCTTGTGCAAATATATTCCTTTTTGTCTCTGTATTTATTATTTTAAAATCTTACTCTAGTAAGATGTTTATTTAACTTATACCTACCCCAGAAATTATGCATTTTCAGTTTCTAAAATCTCTTACAAATTTAGAAAGAACACATTATTAAGGAAAGTTAATGCAAAAGATGTCAAGTTAAGTTATAGAAGTATCCTTTCTTGTGTTTTGGGCAATGTTAAAGGACCGGAATTTTTATTTATTTTTTATTTTTTCATAAGTGACTAAGTATTTGAAACTTGGCTAATTTCTTTTTTTTTTCTTTCTTTCTTTCTTTCTTTCTTTCTTTCTTTCTTTCTTTCTTTCTTTCTTTCTTTCTTTCTTTCTTTCTTTCTTTCTTTCTTTCTTTCTTTCTTTCTTTCTTTCTTTCTTTCTTTCTTTCTTTCTTTCTTTCTTTCTTTCTTTCTTTCTTTCTTTCTTTCTTTTCTTCTTTCTTTCTTTCTTTCTTTCTTTCTTTCTTTCTTTCTTTCTTTCTTTGCATTTCTGATTTACATCTGACCTCATGGGCTGCAGCTGTGTACATTTAAATTGTAAAGTGAAAAATAAAAACTATTCATGTCAGCATTACATTTTATTTATTTATTTATTATTATTTTTTTTAAGTTTGAGAGAAGCTGAAAAAAAAAAACCCTGAGCTAAATAAAATCTCCATTTTACACAGTTTGTTTTCCCATTTACTAGCTTGTTTCTAAAAGCTATGGAGCTAGACTGCCCAAGGAAAACACAAATACACCAGCAAATGTGATTACAGATCATTTCTTACCACCCATGTAAAACCCATCTACAATACTGGACATATTACAGCTCTGAAAATGAAAAGGATGATGACAAATACCCATATGCTTTGATTCCGCATCTAATTCAGCTCATGTCTGCTTTTCAGATCTGATGTATTTGCATCAATGCTTTTTTGCAGGTAGTAATACACTATATACTGATTGTACAATGTGGCATAATGAGTCTTATGTCAATGAACCTGTTTCTGAAAATTCAGTGTTCTCCATGCCATCAATAGTATGTGAAATGTTTGCTGCAAAACAGCAGATTTTACTTTCCAAATCAAGATATTTCAGTGTGTTATGAAATCATTTCGTTTCTCAAGATAGAATTTGTTTCTATTATTAGTTTGTCTATTCTAGCTATTCATAATATAAATGAAGTATTACACTATTATTATTATGCATATATTACACTGCTAAATTAGTACAACTGTTTAAGTGATGTTTCAGGTGTAGTCAACTTTGAAGAAACAATGTGGAATAAATTAAACCAGTGAATAAAACCCCCACCACTAGATATTTAATGGATCCCTAATGATAAACTGTCTTACACTCCTTGATATTCCTGCAGGAGTTTTATTTGGGAGACCATCTGAAAAAGTTTGCATAGAGGTAAGATAATGTTTTTATGTTTGTATTTAACTAGATCTGCATTTCCTAAAGGAAGCGTCAGAGCTTTGAAGGCAGCAAAGTAAATGTATTAAAGGTTATAGTGAAGTTGTAAAGTGACCCAGCTCACATCAACAAGACATCTTGAGGAATCCAAAGGATCATAAACTCACAGTTATATTTTGAAAACCCTGCTGAACAGTCTATCAGTGTAAATATGCGGTCACATCTGTTTGGCAAATTTTCACAGGCAAAATGCAGTGATTTCAAGAATCCACTAGATCTACAACATAATCTCATTTTGCATTTTGGCAAATTGGTGGTTAATTTGTAGGAATTGGTATGATATAAATTGTATGGTTTTGTACGATCTGCTTAATCTCCTCCAGTGGCGTAGTGTGTAGGGTTGGACCTTCATGCTTTATTTTTTTTTTTAAACAATTGTTGTTTTTGTACAATTCACATGATATGAATATTTATAAAATATTTATGTTTTCCCATGAGATTGGTTTGGATTTTTGCATGAGGGTAAAAATTCCACACACAGTTTTAGTAACTTGTTTGAGTTGGTCATGCAAATTCACCATGTTTACCAACAGAAACCTGCTTTGTTTGAAAGTGAACTCTGCAGTGCTGACCATAGAGTCTAGACAATGGACCTTTTTTTCCAGCAAATTTAGCTGGATTTTCCTTAAAGGGGTCATATGACATTGTAATATGAAAACGTACTTACAGGCTGTGAGTCAGAAGCGCCAGACTGTCCTTGCAAAGTTGGAATAGCTCCACTTTATAGAAAAGCCTTTGTGCACAGCCGACATTGTAGGCTACTCTCCCAGGTTCAGGAAACAGTCCTGCTTAAAATGCACTGCACACATCTGAATATTTGATTTGAACTGTTCTGGAACAGTGTTGTAAATACAACTTAACCACTGATTTCTAGTTGTGTCCTCTTTTGGAAAGCCAAACAAAGTATTTTCGCTTTCACAACGAAACACAGCATCTCCACGGCGGCGGCAGCAACAATACTACAGCGAGAATAAAAGTTACGCCTTCTTTCTTTGTGTGAACATTTGGGGGGTGTTATGCAAATCTTACCACACAGTGATGTAGACATGTGGGGGCGTGTTAGAACGAGCCGTTTTAGGTAGGCGTGGTTGACATAACTTTTATAAAGAATATCTCTTTGGATTTGAGACTTTAGTCTTTGCAACTTTACAGATCTTCTTTATGCACCAAGAGCTTGTAACACTCCAAAGAGAAAAGAAAACTTGAAATTGCATCATATGACCCCTTTAATGTGACCACACTTTAACACTGTGTAAACACCGGACATGTCCAAGTGTTCCAAAACCAAATCATAACGGTGTAAAGTACATCAGAAATAGAACAGAGCATCAATTTGCAGTCAGTTTGTTGACAGTGACCCGCCAGGTTATATCCATTGTAAACAGGATTGCTGATTCTAATGGCTTCTATTTGCTTTTATATGCATTGTCAAAAGACAATGTCAAATGTGTCATATTTCGTAAGTAATCTTAGGTTTATAGGCATTTAATGCTTTTGCCTGCTAGAAAACAAATCTTGGTTTACTAACCAACTTACTAAGTCTTTATGAAGCATTTTAATTCATAAAATAAATTCTGTGACGCACAAAAAGATATGATAGGCAGAAAGTCTGAGCTTCTCATTACCATGTAATGAAAGTGAAAAATTATACACACTCTTCAAAGTTCTACTAAGTTCTAAAAAGGACAAAAAGCACCTTAAAATCTCGTACAAAAACAAGGTACAGACTCACATGCTATAATCCAGTTCTTCAGAAGCCATATAATAGCTTTGTTTGAGGAGCAGACCAAAATATTTTCTCATTTGCAGATATTTGCATTGTTGTCTTTGGTCAAGTGAACATAAACTAAAGGCATTTGGTATCAGTGACATCGAAGCTGGCGCAATGCATATTTTGATATACTTTTTCCTGTCATTTTGGAGCTTGTCAGCATATTTCCCCAACTTCATTATATAAAAAGAGCAACTTTGACCAAGTTCAACAAGTAATACAGGTTTAGAATGTCATGAGAGGAAACCCGAATTAGTTTCTCAGTGAATGATTGCTTTAAAGTCTCTGTTGGTTTGACTGCAACTGACTTAGTAGTCACTTGTGAGCAGTCCCTTAGATCAGTCGTATAAACTCACTCAGCTTTCTATGCTGACCTTCTGTCATGCCCAGACCAAGAGCATCAGATTACCGTTTCTAATGGCCGTTGCTCTTGAGTCTGTGAGATCAAATACATATATAGCCTCTGAAGGTTGTTTTCATAGAAATGATTGAGCAGGACAGACTCGCAGAGACAAATGCTGACATTCCACTCTGAATCAATTTCAACAGGCCTGTCCTTGGACTATGTGTCCTCTATCAGCGCTGGCCATATATCTGTTACTCAGCAGACTGCGGCAGAATCCTCTGAACGCGGACGTGTTCTGTGATTGAGACACAGGAGCACAAGTGCGGTTCACGTCAGAGCATAATTGCCTTTTGTATATTTGCAACATTATGGCCTGAATGGTATCACTATTATTATTGCTCATACACACTGGGAGTTAAACAAACTGAAAACACTAAGTATTTCAATTGTAATGGGTAACCTGACAGACATCTTCTTGTGGTCATAAATGATGTTGTTTACAAAAATAATAAATCAATGCAATTATTTTTATTGACCTACCCCTAAATCAGAGCTGGGAAACGTTGGCCCTTGAGATCCACTTTCCTGTAGAATTTAGCTCCAGCCCTGATCAAACTCACCTGCCTATAGCTTTCTAGTAATCCTGACGACCTTGATTATGTTGAAAAAAGACAGATGGGGGTGTCGCATCAAATTTTAAATCTACTGTCCTTACTATCCATGCCACTGTCCCAGATACTGACTTGATTAATTTTGTTTGGCTGAACCTGACAATGGTGGGCAGAGTTAGCGTAAATAGCCTTTTCCAACAAGACAGGCTATTTGCCAGCCTAGGTTCATTGGAAAAACATGCCTTTACCTACATTTTTGTCCAAAAACATTCCTATACACAGTACAGTTCACTTTAGTTTCCAGCTGAAATGAACACTAAAGGCAATAAATCACCTACAACTTTTATTCTTTCATTCACACAAGTTATAATTACAAGGGCAAGTGATCTGTTAATGAAGACTAATTTTTGTGTGATTTCCTGCATAATGTCATGATCTCAAGACACTTTTACCATAGTGCATGATTTGTAAATTAAAGGGATAGTTCACCCAAAAATGTTGTGATGTGTCGTAGCTTCATAAAATTACGGTTGAACCACTGATGTCACATGGGCAATTTTACCAATGTAGTTACATTTACAGAATTCAGTTACATTGCTGTCTGTGGAGGGTCAGAAAGCTCTCGGATTTCATCAAAAATATCTTAATTTGTGTTCCGAAGATGAATGAAGGTCTTACTGGTTTGGAACAACACAAGGGTGAATAATTAATGACAGAATTTTCATTTTTGGATGAACTATCCCTTTAATACAATGTTGACATTTGCATCACATAATCATGTATGGGTTTTCTGATGTAAAGTAGTAAACTTAGTTAGTAGCTCATCAGTGCATTTTTTGTATGCATTTTTAACACCACTCACTGGACATTTCATTTTGAAAATGTTGCAAAATGCACAAGAAGCAATGCAATTTCATCTGGCAGAAATATCGCCACAAGCACATTAAAATGAAAACTACAATGCATGGCTTCTCAAAAGTTCAATTATTTGAAGGCTACTTACTATTATATTATTATGCCACTATGCATTAACTTACAAAGAGCTTACCTATGTACTAGGTAGGTTAGGTTGTTTAACCATGCATAGTTGCAAAGCAGTTAGTTAGTGTGGACTTTACATACCAGTTAAAGAACCACTGACTACTGACCATTGCATCATTGACTTAAAGACTAAAATCCCTCTGAACACTTTAGCAACCACAGAATAACACTCTTAGCAACACTATGAAAATTGCATAGCAGTGGGCCATTAAGAAAATCTGAGCAACCGCATACTGTAGAATACCGCATACCCTCTGGAGACTGGAGAGCATATCATGCATGTAGCAAATGTTTCTAGGAAACACCACTCACTCTTTCACAGAAATGTAAAAAGTTTAGTTTAAATTGTTGCTCAGGTAGTGCACTCCATCCAGCCTCCCGCTTTTGAAAACAGGAAGCGACATGGTGCAATAACTATCAAAGCCTCCCTGCATCTGCTATTTGTTGTTTGCCTAAGAACATTTGCTAAGGTCTGTTAGCTCTGCCTGGCTGTTTCCTCCATGTTTCATCAGACTGCCCTGTTTTGCCCGCTATGACATCTGTGTGACATGGCTGTGGCTTCCCTTTCCTCATCAGGCTGAGCTTGGTGCTGCTTGCAAAAAAAAACCTTGCGGTGAATCACAGCACCTTTTGGCCTTCATTATTCGCCCTGCCTCGTTAGCAGAAATGATTAATATTAATCCTGTTTTAGTGAGGAGCGTTGCCGCATTTTAAGAGGAAAGCGTGTGGGTTGAAAATAGGTGTCTGGGGAGAACCCAAAGATATAACGTACAAATAATCCATCGCCCACACTTCAAGATGTGCAGCTGGATCTATGCCTGCCTGTGATGGATCTTTATAGTTTCCTTGATGGTCACCTGAGGATTGTGGTTTGGATTATGTACTGCGAGTGTGCATCATTAACAGAGTTGCACTCAATGCTGTAGAACTGCAGAAGTTGGCAGTTATTTCAGTAAAAGGGCAACAGTTCAGGAGGTTAATGTCCTGAGGTTAATACACCATTCAAGCCAATGGTTTAACACCTATTCTAGAAATGTCTCTAAAATAGAAGTTTGTTAACCGGTGACCTGAATCAAGTGCTTAGTTTGGATATTTTTCATTTGATGAACCAAATTACGTTTCTTTGCATATACTGTAATATGGGGTATGAGTGGTTATGAATGAATGAATGAAACGCATTTGTCCGTGTTTCATTCCGTCTCGAATCGCGCTCGCAGAAAGCGCTTGAGAAACAGAGTCTCTTCCGTGGTTCGGTATGCTTTCAACTTGTTTTTTTTGTAGTCTCGAGCAAGCAGTGGTGGAAAGAGTACTGAAAAAATATACTCGAGTAAAAGTACCATTACCTTCCAAAAAATGTAGTGTGAGTAGAGTAAAAGTACTTGTCCAAAAAACTACTTGAGTAAGAGTAAAAGAGTAGCCTATTTAAAAGTACTCATGAGTATTGAGTAGTGAGTACTGAGCTGTGGATTCTACCCACTCATAATAAACGCTGTACACCGCAATTTATACATTTTAAAAATGTTGTACATTCTGTAATTCACATTATCTAATTTGTCATAAAGAAGGAAGAATATCTATCATCCAGCTGTTTTAATTTTGACTGCCAACTCTTTAAAATACATCAAAACAGCACGGAAACAGTATTAAGTCGAAGAAAATATGAAAGTTATTCTCAGTACAATCATCCCCATTTAAATCATAAAGTTTGAAAAAATAGATTTAAAATCATGTGTAAAGCCACTGAGACAGCATGCTGTTTTTGCACATAAAATATTCATGTTTAGAACAGTGCAAATACAAAAAAGAAATGATCATTCATGTTTTCATAACCGCTGGCCAAATTCAAAAACGAAACTAAAATGAAATCATCTTTGAGAACAAGGGGGGCCCTTGGTGTTTCGGGGGCCCTACGCAGCTTGCATATTTTGCGTATAGGGAGGACCGTCTCTGCCTGTATTATCATGATTTCTGAAGGATCATGTGACACTGAAGTCTGCAGTATGGCTGATGAAAATTCAGCTTTGCCAGCACAGGAGTAAATTGCATTCTAAAGTGTATTAAAATGAAAATCAGTATTTTAAATTGTAATAATATTTCACAATTGAATTGTTTTTACTGTATTTTTGATCAAATGAATGCAGCCTTGATGAGCAAAAAAGACTTCTTTAAAACACATTAACAAATCTTACTGACCCCACATTTTGCATAGTAGTGTGTATAGGCCTATATTTGACTTTTTTACTGTAATTCAACAAGTGGAAAGGCAACTCCATTGTCTGTAGCTCTATGCACATTTTGAAGAATCAGACCTCTTGTTATTGTAAAACATGTCGTCATCGCTAGCTGTCAATGTATAATTGAAGATGAATATGGATGTTCTCATCTAAAAGAGCACCACTTGGTCCTGCCTGTAATAAATGTCAGAAAGTATTGATAAGATCAGGGGTCATGAAGTATGGATTTTTAGATTAATTTAGTTACCTTGTAAAATGTCCTTTTCTCAGCAGGTTTTTGTTAACGACGTTTTTTTAATCTCTGTGTTTAATGTGGCTAAGCTAACAGCGCTCACACAAGTCAAACTGCGGTGATTAATGGACACAGAGCAGATGCTGACATCCTGAGAAGACAGGAGACCTTCTTTGCCTAGAAGATTATGCCTATATACCCAACTTTAAAAATAAAGTGGTAACACTTTACAATAAGGTCTCATTTTTTAACATAATGAGTTAACTAACATGAACAAACAATTAGCAATATATTTTTACAGCATTTGTTAACCTTTGTTAATGTTAGCTGTTTTCATGCTTAAGTTCACAGTGAATTAACTTAAACATGAATATTTATATTTTCGTGAGAAATTAATATGGATATTTTTCTTACAAATACACATCGATTCGCTACAGAAGGCCTTTGTTCACCCCCCGGAGCCGTGTGAGACACTTTTTTTATGGATGGGCGATTTTTATTTAAGTTCTTTTGGACGGAAACAATGCAACACCCGCTGAGTGGCATTAAACAGCTTGAAAGATCAAAGACAATTTTTTATATAACTCCGACTGGATTCGTCTGAAAGAAGAAAGTCATATACACCTAGGATGCCTCGGGGGTGAGTAAAACGCAGCCTCATTTTCATTTTTGGGTGAACTAACCCTTTAACTACTGCTAAGAGTCAAAAATTCGATCTTAAAAATGAAACCTTATTGTGAAGTGTTAACCATAAACATTCTAAATATAAGACTAGAAAATAAGGCACTATTAAGTTGCTTACAAAACTTACTGATGTATTTTATTCCCCCTCTTTCTTTCTTTCTTTCTTTCGATTATTTTTAGAAGGTTACGTACTGTCACAAATGAATTTTAAAAGTACAAATATTCCATTTAGTCTCTCAATGACTGTAATGTCATAAATGTTGAATTTAGAATAGTTATTATACTTTTTTTCAAAGAAGTATTTCAAAGTTTTAGATGAAGTTTTCCAAGTCAAAGTATAAAACTATTTTAGTACATTATTTCAACAGTTTGACCTTCATATGATCTGCACAAGCACGTACAATTAGACTTCAGCCCTTTAGAATGTTTGTTAAAAGATGCTCAAAAGTGTTTATAATTTTTTTAAACTGCATAATTTAGTAGATTACTACTCTACGATTCTATATAGTTTCACAGATTTTTTTGTATTTTTTATTTTTAAAGTTATTTGAAAGAGTCTTGCAGCCCACCACCGAAGAAGAAGAAGAAGAAGAAGAAAAACACAAAGACAAACAAACAAATGGGCAAAGATGTGGCTTGTGGCAGTTTATATATTGTAGTAGAGTGGTGTAAGTTAAGTCATTGATGTTGACCCATTGACACTTGTTCTGCTGTACTGTTACATAGTGTTTACTTCAAAGCTAAAGAGTATGTTGACTTTATTCACTAAGCACTCTTTTAAAATCATTCAGAGTTAATCACAGCGATCTATTTCTTTTCGAAGTCCCCGGTGACATTTCAGTCTAGACGGACGTTGTTTTCGGTGGCAGATGTTGTTTGTGACCTTTACAGGAAATGGCAGAAAATTGTTATAGCACAAATAGCCAGCAGTAGTTAAGCAGCAGGGACAGATTGTTTGGGTAATGAATGCCCCTCTGAGACGCCACTTAAAATGGGACGTGTGTCAAGGCTATAGAGTTACTTTTGCCCTCACTTTGTCCACAATGGACGTGTTCATTTGTTGTCGCAAAGGTCTGAATAAATGTGACGTTTTTCTTCGTTTCGGTTTAAATCTCGTTATACATTTGCATTTCAATGCGACAAGATGTTCATTATGATTCAATAACGCCAATTATGACGGAAAAGTGAATATCATCTCACACGGTTTAATTTCAAACATCTTATCTGTTTAATAAGATCCCTTATGTTTGAGCTTTAGATTGAGGCACCTCTACAGGCTACGAATACTAATAGAGCTCGTTAGATTACAGATTTGCATTTCTCAGCGGTCTGCGTGATATGGCGTCTTCATGATATGACAATGCGTGACACAGCAGCACTAATGGGGCAATGGATGGAGTGAGAGTTAATGTACTAATAGATAATGTAAGACCCTTTTAGTGATATTTATGGAAGACCATTCTTTATTCTATCTCTGTTCAGTACAGTATGGGTCTCCAAAATCTCAGATTTGTACAACTGGGTTTAAATTAATTGATTTTGTGATTTTGCTAAAAGATGTTTTATCTGACTCTTTAACCCTCCCTCGCTACGAGCCTGAAAAGGATAAACAGTACAATAAACGGGACCTTGTTAGACCCCACAGATTCACGCACTGCTCTAACTTGACTCTGCTGAGTCATTTCTTCGAACTTTATTGTGTTGCACATTTCATGCTAATTTGGCAGTGTTGCGTTTTCAAATGACTCATGTCTTCTATACACTCACATTTAACTAATAGTCAACCAGAACAGACATGTTTAATGATTCATGACTTCTCACATTGTTCGTTTTCATACAATCACAGTGAATGGTTCAAAAGATCCAAAAAGAACATAAAGCATGACTCATGTCCTGTATTTCTCTGTAAGTTCTCTGAAGCCATACAATGATTCACAAACCAATAATTAAGTCATTTTTTTCATGTTTCCTTATATTCATGTTTCATGTTTCCTTATATTCAAACTCAAAATTGGTTTGAGACTGTGATATCAAAACATATCTAAATAAATGTTTTCAAAACGATATTTTATGACAGCTTTATCATATATATAGAATTATATATACAGTACATACATACAGAATTATATATACAGTATATACATACATATATATATATATTGTGCCATTATTCATAAATATGTTAATGTGAAGTTTGCCGGGTAAAGCTGTTTTGTTTATTGTTATTGCAGATTTGCAATTGCCATGTATTTTGTTTCAGTTTGAGGAATATAGAATATCTTTGTGTGTGTGTGTGTGTGTGTGTGTGTGTGTGTGTGTGTGTGTGTGTGTGTGTGTGCGTGTGCGTGTGTGTGTGTATGTATGTGTGTGTGTGTGTGTAAGACAGACTAAAAAAGTGCTGCTTTAGAAATCTGCAATATGAATGTCACCCACACAGATTACAGGAACTAATATTACACACAGGTGTATTATTAATAATACAGTGTTAACAATGACAGTATTGACAGCAATTTAATCTTTAAACAGTAAAGAACAAGAGGCCATGATATGTTGTATATTGAGTATAGTCACAGATGTCATTATAGGACATTGCTATGAAACTAAAATACGTGGTAACCATTAAAATACAAGTTTTTGCATGGTTGCAACATTATGTTAACCAATCAGATGCAGTTATGTTTTTGTAAATAGATTTTGGTGCAAAATATGACCTGCTTTAAAATTATGACCAGTTTTGAAGGTATTAAGGCAAAAAAATTCTGAAATATTACACTGTTTGAAAGAGCATAACATATTGGCTCTATCAACATTTCTGTAGGTGGCACTCACTCATTGTTACTGTAAGCAGACGGTTGGCAATGTATGTCGACCGTGTGTGTCTATGCGTGACGGCAGCTATAGACGTCCCAGCCAACAGAGCCAAACACTCATATTCATGGATCAGTCCCAGAGCAGCACCAGCCCTGCGGTCCCTCATCCAAATCCGACAGAAGTGGATCTAACCATCTGCTGAATGCGGAGAGACAGTGGCCGCTCACTGTGCCTCGTTCCCCGCATGCTATTTATGAACCATATTTTCAAACATCAGAGTGGGCGGCAGTACATGGAAATCTTGATCTGTTACGAAACGACAGCGCACATCAACCCTATATGTGACCTCCAGAATCATTGAAATGAGTCAATGTTGCTTTTGGGTCACTTGGGCTTAAAATGGAACAGCCCGGTCTTGAGTTGTAGGTCTCACGCTAGGGTTTAATATGCGACATAACAAGTGCAGCCCATGCTTTGTGTGACAGCATCATTAGAGACATATCAGGCGCTCCGAGCACCTCTGGGTGACATGCACTACAGCACGATCTTGTCCTTTTGCCTGTATGATGCTCAGGGCTAAAATCAGTCAGCGTTCTAATCCAAGAGGATGTTTTACTATCTACAGACTTCCCAGACATGGCTGACAGTTTCCGAGAGAGCTCTGTCATTAGAGATGAGAGATGAATTGTTTGCTTTTGTGTGCTTACGCGATTACAAGCCCCCATAGCAAACCGTCCCTGCTCCAGATACATAACTAAGCAGTTCTGAATGAACATTGTTCATTTCTGCTATTCTGAGAAGTGCATTTCACAAAAACATGTCCGCGTCACATTTTACCCCACAATCAAAAGAAATGAGAAATTATATTTTGTTTGAAGAAAGTAAACGCTATTTTATGATTGTTTTACATGATGCAATATTCTTACATTATTTAAAAATTATACATGAAAATTAAGTACATCCCCCCCCCACCAAAAAAAAAAAGTTAAAATAAAATAATTAAATTGAATTTTAAAATAAAAAAAAATAATACTGCAATACCGTACATCCAGATTTTTTTTTCTTGTTATTCACAGATATTTTTAAAGATATTTTTATTAAATTCACAGGTCCCTTATAGTCGGTATTTAAATGCTATGGACTAAAATTAAGCATTTGTTACAGTGTATTTATTGTGTACATGCATGTATTTCAAATGTTACATGTATTTATAGTAATGAGAGTAAATTATGCATAATTACATGTAAGTAACCCTAAACCAGACTCTAAACCCATCCGTAACTTTATAGCAAATATATGTATAAAATTCCATTTACATTATTCAGTTGATATTATTCAATATTTAAACTGACTTAATATACAAAGTGTCTCTACAGAGAGAGAGAGTCAGCATAAATGAAACCAACAAATATATTACCATAATGTCTAAACAAAATATAAAATTGAAAAATCTAATTTAAATAATATATAACCTTTCTTTCCCAAATTACTTTAGATATAGTCAGCATAAATTAAAGCCAGTACAACAAACATTATCATAAATGTATAAATAAAACTGAAAAATGAAATTTAAATAATATAGACTATTCATAGTTTCCCCCCATATTATCATTTATTTTATTACATGTTATTTGAATTATTATTATTTGCATTATAATAATGGATATTCTCACTGTTCCAAAAATAGACTTTATTTTCTTCAAGAAATTAATGCAGTTTCTTATTTCTCTCAATACTGAAAAATGATATTCTTGACAGGTTTCATGAGGTTATCCCTCAAAGGTACAATGGTGCACATGATGTTCATAATATTATATATTACGAGGAGAAGCTCTTGGGGTGCCAATGTATTCGCTGTATAACTCATGCAGGGCATTGCAGCTGTGTGATGTAATCGCCATGGCAACAGATGCTGACTCTCAGTGTGAAGTCTATTGGCCAGCATATGTGTTGATCATGAATTACTGTCAAATAGACCTTAAAAGACAGAACAGATGCAATTTTTGTGGTTCAGACATGTCCCTGAAACACATTAATATCCAGTGAGATTGAGAGGAGGGAGAGAAAAGGAGGGAGGGTGTGGTTTATTGAGAGAGGGAAGCTATTTTAGGAACAAGGTCTGTCTGAATATGCTTTAAAGCCTCATTTCAATTTCTGATGCAAGCCAAACTGCAGTTGGAGTCAAACTCTGGAACAAACAAGTGCATTTGACTGCAGGAGGTCAAAGGTTGTGTGCTGAACGTGAAAACACACAAAGTTCTACGACATTCTGCCCACTAACAGACTGAATTAACTGGGCTTTCTGAAATCCACTAATTGTTGCCAGAGAGCAGTGTCTGACACAACAACATTCTGCTCAACATGAACGAACGCACTTCTAGAAGTGGTATGAAACAGTTACTATTTAGAAAAGAATGTCAAAGTCTTTAATGAACATTCATTTCTGTGGAACAGTATTGGATGCTTTTTCCAGTATAAAAAGGTGATTTTTAAAGGTGCACTCAGTGGTTTTTCCCTCATTAAAACGTTAGAATGTACTTTTGAAAAAATGTTTAAAGTGAAGTACAATTAAATAAGGACTCATATCATATCAGTAGCTCAACAAATATATATTTTTTATTTTACATTGAGCAGAGCGGTGCAAAATCTGTCAATAGAAAAGTATTTTTTTCTGTTCACAATTCACAAGATTTTTGTTTGCAGTTCACCAGGTTTGATGTCAGTGAAACAGTACCAATGGTATTGAATGTCTTGCAACTAAATCAAGTATTTGTACATAAGAAAAAAACTTACATTTTGGTTTCTTCCTTACACAAACCTAAGACATGCTTTTGGAAGACTTGAAATATGTTTTATATATAAATATATAATACATTTTATATAAAAATGCATAACATATTTTCCACCTCTAAAGTGAAAAGCACCATAAAAATAACATTAATTATATGACAGTACATCAAAGTTATGAAACTTTGCATTCTCTCACAAAACTGTCTTGCATCTGTCTTGCAAGACAATGCAAAAGAATTGAAATTGAAAGATTTTTAAATATAATTTTTCCTCCTATCTCCCATCAATATCATCATGATGTCCCTATAGGCGGTCCATAGATTTTTTTTATTAAGTGGTAAAAAGTAGATGCAAACGTTTTACAAAATACATATACTTATGGTATACTTATCTCTGCTCCAATGCAATGTGAGACACTACTGATTTCTATGTAATATTGAATTAATTGAATTGAATTGAATTTCTCAGAAATTCCACGATTTCAGGGCACATGAGTTCCTGAACATGCTGAATGACAGGTCAGTCTTGCACACTAGGGTTGGGCCGATAGACGATTAGGGATGCAACGATTATAGATTTTGTTGGTACGATTATTGTCTGAGGAATAATCACGGTTTTAAGATTATGACGATTATTATGCATTTATTCATTTCCCAACATAATATCACATGAACGCTCTTTAGATATTAAAGTGTTATTTATTGCTGGCTTTTGAAACA